>NC_133400.1:49880094-50183125 GCF_047511655.1 Castor canadensis | reverse complement strand
CTTCAGGCTCTGACTCTAGTTATGGGTACAAAGGAAAAAATACTGTTGAACACATGAACTTGAATGAATATCCAAAATCATTATGCTGAGGAAATTAAACCCAACACAAAGAGTACATGATATATGATTCCATTGGTGTTAAATCCAAGAAAAAATGTACTTAATGGTAGTAGAAATCAAAAAGATTTCATATAGGGATCTTAACTGTGGAGTGCACAGGGAAATTTTCAAGATCTTTACACAGGTTATTTCATAGCATTATGCATTTACCATAATTATCAAATTATGCACTTAATAAGTGTATTCCAATGTATCAATGAAATGTAAAATAAAAATATACAATATACTGTCTATAAAATAAAAACACTGAACTCTGTAAAAAAGTGTTTTCTTTCTTCAGTTTTTACAAGTGTTTGAGAAAGACTGGCATCAGTTCCCTTTTGCGTGTGTGGGTGGTGGTAACTGTCTATTTCTTTTTCCCCCCTTTATTTTGCTGGGTGGGGATACACTGTGCCATTTACAAAGGTTCTTACAGTGTATCGAATATATCATACTTGAATTCACCCCCTTCACTGCTTTCTTTTCTCTCCCTCCTCTGTTCTCTGCTTTCTTTTACCACGCCTCCCCCACCCCCATTTCCTGGAAGAGTTTCAACAGGTATCATTTTTGTATTTACATACATGTGTACAACTTCCATTTCTTTAGTTATAGATCAGTGTGTTCTCCTCAGCTTCATACAATATCTGTCAGGGCTACACTACTGGTAATTACTGAAGCACCCAGGAGTACATAATCCTGGGGAGCTTAATTTCATCCAAAATTTTAAACAAATTATTCAAGTGAAAAATTTCACAGCCTAGACTAAAAAGATATTACAGCAGTTTTGTTCCCCGGGGGGACAACCTGATGCCCCTGTCCCTCGGATCTGCTGGCTCCCCGCGAGACGTGTGGCTGCGAATGGCTGCCTGCGACCCGAGGCTGAGCGGCCACATGGTGCACACGCTCGGGGACATGGCAGCTGCGCTTTGTTTCCAGCAGCGAGGGGTCCACTAAACCACGGGCAGTGAAGGTTTGAAGAAATTAACTTCATTCACCAGTGTTTCCAGGGATTCCTATGTACAGGTTCTGCTGAAAGTGTCCACTAAACCACAGGCAGTGAAGGTTTGAAGAAATTAACTTCATTCACCAGTGTTTCCAGGGATTCCTATGTATGGGTTCTGCTGAAAGAAATTACCAAGTTTGGCATCAACTTGAAGCACATTGATCAGCAGCCAGAAGACACAGAGGACACAGCAAGCTACAGTTCAAGGCAGGTTTGGAGCTGGCATGTGATGGTGCTGGAGCCCTCCATTGGGGTAGCAGACCAGTGGGCCCATGAGGCATCAGCCTGGTGTCTTCTGTCAGATACAGCTGCTGGAGTCAGGACCTGGCCTGCTGAAGCTCTCATAGACCCTGTCCCTTACCTGTGCTCTCTGGATTGACCATCACAACCAGTGGTTACTGCTGGGGGTGGAACTGGCATCCCCAAGAAAAGGGCCTGGTGTGGATGGGGAGATATGTTATGATGAAAGCACTTAGTACAGCCTGTCCCTCAAGATCCACAGGTCCATCTCCAGAGACATATCCAAGAACCAGTACTTCCTGCAGCTGAACACTGTAACTACAGAGGATTTAGTTGTGTGTTACTGTGGAAGAAACACAGTGATGGGACTTCAGTGTAATTCCTGACACAAACCTCCCTGCAGGAGCACTCAGGACCAGCATGGGGCACTTAACTCACAGCTAGCAAAGCATCAGTCCCCATGGCAGGTACAGACTCACAGATGAAATTTTCTTCTTGAAGCACTTGCTCCTACCCAGTCATCTACCAGACAATACCATGCATAATGTCTCTGGAGATCTTTCCTGTCTCAGAAAACATTAAAGTGTCTCTTCTCTCTTTCATTTTCTGGTGGTAGTGTTTTTTGAACTCAGAGCCATTTGCTTCCTTTGCAGTTGTTCTGCCCCTTCATCCACACATCCACATCTTTCTTTAGCTATGTTTTTTCAGATACAGTCTCATCTTATTGCTATCTGTGAGTCTTGCACTGTGATCTTCCTCCTCACTCCTCCAGAATGGTGGCATGCCACCATTCCTGCCTTGTTTGTTGAAATGTGATATCATCATTGCAAGTGGTAACATTTTACATTTATTTTCTCTTTGTCCTCTTACTACGAATACCAGCATTTTGCCCTTTGTTTTATCTGCCTGGTTTTCAAATTCTTATTAATAACTATAGGCCTTGTAATACTTCATTATTGGTAAATAGTGATAAAACAAATAAACATTGAAGGTTTTCTTTCTTAAAAAAAAAAAAAAGAAAAATTTCACAGCCTAGACTAAAAAGATATTACAGCAGTTTTGTGACTCAAACTCAGAACCTTGTATAGGAGGTGATCAAAGATGGTGGACAGGACAGGGAATCAGAATTCCTCAGCTCGTGATTTCAGAAATCACTTCAACTTCACATTAAAAGGAGAAACCAGGAGGGTCCCCGGGCTGCCAGACGCCCATGCCCAGACGGCTTGGGAAGACACGGACAAGGTGAACTAAGAGGTACATGGTACTTCCACAGACAACCCTGGACCAGATCAGCATAGCCCTCTGGACAGAATGACCTCCACCTGGGGAAAAAAGAGAAACTGAGTAAAAAGAAATAAGAACAATAAAGACATGTAGCAAAGAGGGTGGGGCACCCTGAGGACTGAAGAGGGGGGAGGAGAATCCCTCCCAGAACTATAAATAAACAAGCCGGGCCTGGCCAGAGAGGGTGGGAGCAGGAGTGTGCGCCTAGCAACCAAGACTGGGAAAGCTTGTGAGAGTGATGGAGGGAGGAAAACTCCACAGGAGAGGGGGGAAGACCCACCTCCCACGTGGGCTGTAAACAAACACGCTGGCCGGCAGGAGCAGCAGCACAAGCCCAGGAATCAGGAGCAGGAAAGCTTGTAAAAGTGGTGTTGGGAGGAAAACTCCACAAGAAAGGGGGGAAAACCTATTTCCCATGTGAACTGTAAATAAACATGCAGGCCTGAGAAAGCAGGTGCAGTGTCACCTCACCCAGTGTGTTTGGAAAGGGGAAAGCTTGTAGCAGTGGCATCATGCACAGAACTCTGAGTAAACAAAGCCTGTGGGGCCAGGTGAGTGCTAAGCTCACCCCAGAGATCTGCATAAATAAAGCCTCCAGCAACAGCAGGCTGACAGCAGCAGGCAGGCAAGCCACAGCCACCAGTAGCCATTCACAGACTTGTCTCCAGACTCTTTTTTTTCTCTCCCTACCTTTGATGAGAAAACAACTGAACTACACCTGTATGCTGAAAAACTTACAGAAACTGTATTGCATTTGAACTTGGGACACTGTGGATTCTTTTTTGTACAGTTTTGTGCTACTTTATGTTTCCACTTTGATGAGACAACTAAAGAACAACATCTGTGGCACCATCTCCAGAATTGGAGGCTGAGGGACGGAAACCAAAATTTTTAAGACTGAAACTTCATTGCATTTGAACTTGGAGGTTTTTTTAAATTTTCTATTTTTTATTTTGTTTTATTTTATTTTATTTATGTATATATTTTTTCTTTCATTTACTTATTTTTTAGTTTTATTCTCATCTTTATTCTTTTTATTTAAACTTTTCAATTCTCTCTCTGTCTCTCTAATGCCTTTTCAGCTTACTGTTGATTAGTACACTATCTCTCCCTGTTTATATCTTTGAAACTTTTTTATTTGTTTCTTTGTTTTATTTTTTCTGCTTGATAAGTTGTTTTTCCCTTTTCCTTTAACTTCTTTGCTTTCCATCCCCTCTCACACTTCCATTCTAAATATCATTAGTGCTATTATTATAAGCCAGAAAATACTTAATTGCACACAGTACAGGGACAATAACACCAAGGGCAATGATGGGAAGACAAAAAAACCAGGGAAACCAGTTTCCCCACAGCAAAAAATTTGTACAGCAATCAGAGGGAAATGAAGAAAAGAGATACTCACATCCAGACTCCAACAAAATGAAGATAAACTATGCCAAAGGACCCAATGAAGCCCACAAGAATAATTTAAAAGAAGTCATACTACAGGTACTCAATGAGAATTTTATAGAGATGATACTGGATATGGTCAACCAAAATGTACAGGAGACACTCAAGAAATTCCAAGACAACAAAAATAGAGAATTAGAAAAAGCAAAAGAAGAAATAAAGAAACCATAGAAGCACTGTATAAACACCAAAGTGAAACAGAGAACATGATTAATAAACAGATAAATGAACTTAGGACAAAAAAATATTAAAGAGGAAATGACCCAGTATATGGAAAACCTGAGAAAAAAGATTGAAACAGAATTGCAAAACAAAATGGAAGGCCAATCCAGCAGAATAGAACAAACAAGACAGAATCTCAGAACTTGAAGATGAAATGGTAATTAAAGGAAAAACCAAAGAACTATTAATTAAACAACTCAAGACCTGTGAAAAGAAAATGCAAGAACTCACTGACTCCATCAAAAGACCAAACTTGATAATCATGGGCATCAAAGAAGGATAAGAGGTGCAAGCAAAGGGAATGCATAAAATATTCAACACAATAACAACAAAAAGTTCCTCAAATCTAGAGAAAGATATTCCATACAGATGCAAGAGGCCTCAAGGACACCAAACAGACCAGATCAAAATAGAACTACCCTATGACATATCATCATTAAAACAACAAGTTCAGAAACTAGGGAAAGAATATTGAAGGCTGTAAGAGAGAAAAAACAAATAACATACAAAGGTAAACCCATCAAAATCACAGCAGACTTCTCAACAGAAACATTAAAAGCAAGAAGAGCATGGAGTGAGATCTTCCAGGCAGTGAATGAAAATAACTTCAAACCAGGGTACTCTACCCAGCAAAACTATCATTCAAAATAGAGGGAGCAATAAAAGTCTTCCAAAATAAGCAGAAACTAAAACAATATGTGACCACATAGCCACCACTACAAAAGATTCTTCAAGGGATTCTACACACAGAAAGCAAAACCCAACTTAACCATGAAAGGACAGGCAGCACCAAACTACAGGAAAAGAAAAGGCAACAAAGTAGAGAGTAACCTCAACTTAGGTACACACAATCAAACCTTCAAACAACTAAGACAACTAAATGACAGGAAACACCACATACATATCAGTACTAACACTTAATGTTAACAGACTTAATTCACCCATCAAAAGGCACTGTTTGATGAAATGGATAAAAAAGGAAGATCCAATAATTTGTTGCTTACAGGAGACCCATCTCACTGACAGAAATAAGCATAGATTTAGGATGAAAGGCTGGAAGAAGATTTACCAAGCTAATGGCCCCCGAAAACAGGCAGGAGTAGCAACACTTATCACTGACAATGTAGACTTCAAACCTACATTGATCAAACAAGATAAAGAAGGACATTCCATACTAATAAAAGGGGAAATAGACCAAAAGGAAATAATAATCATCAATCTGTATGCACCCAATGTCAATGCACCCAATTTCATCAAACATACTTGATGTCTACAGAACATTTCATCCAACTTCTACACAATATACATTCTTCTCAGCAGCCCATGGAACCATCTCCAAAGTAGATCATATCCTAGGGCACAAAGCAAACATCAACAAATATAAGAAAATAGAAATTATACTGTGCATACTATCTGATCACAATGCAGTAAAAATAGAACTCAACAACAAAAGTAAAGACAAAAAACATGCAAACAGCTGGAAACTAAATAACTCATTGCTTATGAACAAAGGGTCATTGATGAAATAAAAGAGGAAATTAAGAAGTTCCTGGAAGTCAATGAAAATGAAAACACAACCTACTGGAACCTATGGGACACAGCAAAGTCATGCTGAGAGGAAAGTTTATAGCCATGAGTACATATATGAAAAGACTGAAAGATCCCAAATCAATGACCTAATGGTACATCTCAAACTCTTAGAAAAACAAGAACAAGCCAATCCCAAAACAAATAGAAGGAGAGAAATAATAAAAATAAGAGCTGAAATCAATGGAATAGAAACGAGAAAAACCATACAAAGAATTAATGAAACAAAAGTTCATTCTTTGAAAAAATAAACAAGATCGATAGAACCCCAGCAAACTTGACTAAAATGAAGAGAGAAAAAACCCAAATTAGTAGAATCAGGAATGCAAAAGGGGAGATAGCAACAAACACCATGGAAGTCCAGGAAATCATCAGAGACTACTTTGAGAACCTATATTCAAATAAATTTGAAAATTTTAAAGAAATGGACAGATTTCTAGATAAATATGATCATCCAAAACTGAACCAAGAGGAAATTAATCACCTGAATAGACCTATAACACAAAATGAAATTGAAGCAGCAATCAAGAGTCTCCCCAAAAAGAAAAGTCCAGGACCTGATGGATTCTCTGCTGAATTCTATCAGACCTTTAAAGAAGAACTGGTACCAGCCCTCCTTAAACTGTTCCATGAAATAGAAAGGGACGGAAAACTGCCAAACACATTTTATGAAGCCAGTATTACACTTACCCCAAAACCAGGCAAAGACACCTTCAAAAAGGAAAACTATAGGTCAATCTCCTTAATGAACATTGATGCAAAAATCCTCAATAAAATAATGGCAAACTGAATTCAACAACACATCAAAGACATTATTCACCACGACCAAGTAGGCTTCATCCCAGGGATGCAGGGGTGGTTCAACATACGAAAATCAATAAACGTAATAAACCACATTACCAGAAGCAAAGACAAAAACCACTTGATCATTTCAATAGATGCAGAAAAAGCCTTTGATACATCCAACACCATTTCATGATAAAAGCTCTAAGAAAACTCAGAATAGAAGGAAAGTACCTCAACATTATAGAAGCTATACATGACAAACCTACAGCCAGCATTATACTTAATGGAGAAAAACTGAAACCATTCCCTCTAAAATCAGGAACCAGACAAGGATGCCCACTATCTCCATTCCTAGCCAGAGTAATTAGGCAAGAAGAAGGAATAAAAGGAATACAAATAGGTAAAGAAACTGTCAAAATATCCCTATTTGCAGATGACGTGATCTTATACCTTAAAGACCCAAAAAACTCTACTCAGAAGCTTCTAGATATCATCAATAGCTATAGCAAGGTATCAGGATATAAAATCAACATAGAAAAATCATTAGCATTTCTATACACTGATAATAAACAAACTGAAAAAGAATGTATGAAAACAATTCCAGTTACAATAGCCACAAAAAAAATCAAATACCTAAGTGTAAACCTAACAAAAGAAGTGAACGACCTCTACTAGGAAAACTATAAACTTCTGAAGAAAAGAGATTGAGGAAGACTATAGAAAGTGGAGAGATCTCCCATGCTCATGGATTGGTAGAATCAACATAGTAAAAATATCTATATTCCCAAAGTAATTTACATGTTTAATGCAATTCCCATCAAAATTCCAATTACATTCATTGAAGAGATTGAAAAATCTACCGTGAAATTTATATGGAATCACAAGAGGCCACAAATAGCCAAGGCAATACTCAGTCAAAAGAACAATGCTGGAGGTATGATGATACTTTACTTCAAAGTATATTACAAAGCCATAGCAATAAAAACAGCATGGTACTGCACAAAAACAGACATGAAGACCAGTGGAACACAATAGAGGACCCAGATATGAAGACACAGAGCTATAACCAACTTGTCTTTGACAAAGGTGCTAAAAATACACGTTGGAGAAAAAGCAGCCTCTTCAACAAAAACTGCTGGGAAAACTGGTTAGCATTCTGCAAAACTGAAACTAGATCCATGTATATCACCCTATACCAATATTAACTCAATATGGATCAAGGATCTTAATATCAGACCCCAAACTAAAGTTGATACAGGAAAGAGTAGGAAATACTCTGGAGTTAGTAGGTATAGGTAAGAACTTTCTCAATGGAACCCCAGCAGCACAGCAACTAAGAGATAGCATAGATAATTGGGACTTCATGAAACTAAAAAGCTTCTGTTCATCAAAAGAAATGGTCTCTAAACTGAAGAGAACACCCACAGAGTGGGAGAAAATATTTGCCAGCTTCATATCAGACAAAGGACTGATAACCAGAATATATAGGGAACTTAAAAAACTAAATTCTCCCCAAACTAATGAACCAATAAAGAAATGGGCAAGTGAACTAAACAGAACTTTCTCAAAAGAAGAAATTCAAATGGCCAAAAAAACACATGAAAAAATGCTCACCATCTCTAGCAATAAAGGAAATGCAAATTAAAACCACACTAAGATTCCACCTCACCCCTGTTAGAATAGCCATCATTAGCAACACCACCACCAACAGGTGTTGGTGAGGATGCAGGGAAAAAGAAATACTCTCACACTGTTGGTGGGAATGTAAACTAGTACAACCAGTCTGGAAAAAAAATTGGAGGCTATTTAAAAAGATAACATTGATCTACCATTTGATCCAGCAATACCACTCTTGGGGATATACCCAAAAGGCTTTGAGACAGGTTACTCCATAGGTACCTGCACACCCATGTTTATTGTGGCACTA
The DNA here is from genome assembly GCF_047511655.1 of Castor canadensis. Classification (NCBI taxonomy): domain Eukaryota; kingdom Metazoa; phylum Chordata; class Mammalia; order Rodentia; family Castoridae; genus Castor; species Castor canadensis. Next base: position 50,174,528 of record NC_133400.1, on the reverse strand, counting down.
TTCACAATAGCCAAGTTATGGAAACAGCCAACATGCCCCACTACTGATGAATGGATCAAGAAAATATGGTATCTATACACATTGGAATTTTATGCAGCTATGAAGAAGAACAAAATATTATCATTCTCTGGTAAATGGATGGAATTGTAGAACATCATTCTGAGTGAGGTTACCCTGCCCCAAAAGACCAAAAATCATATGTTCTCCCTCATATGCAGACATTAGATCAAGAGCAAACACAACAAGGGGATTGGACTTTGAGCACATGATAAAAGCGAGAGCACACAAGTGAGGTGTGAAGATAGGCAAGACACCTAAAAAATTAGTTAGCATTTCTTGCCCTCAGTGCAGAGAAACTAAAGCAGATACCTTAACAGCAACTGAGGCCAATAGGAGAAGGGGACCAGGAACTAGAGAAAAGGTTATATCAAAAAGAAGTAACCTAGAAGGTAACACACATGCACAGGAAATTAATGTGAGTCAACTCCCTGTATAGCTAACCTTAACTAGCAAAAACCCTTGTTCCTTCCTATTATTGCTTATACTCTCTCTTCAACAAAAGTAGAGATAAGGGCAAAATAGTTTCTGCTGGGTTGAGGAGGTGGGGGGTGAGAGGGAGGGTGCGGAGTGGGTGGTAAGGGAGAGGGTGGTGACAGGAGGTAGAAATGACCGAAGCATTGTTTGCACATATAAATAATAAAACAATAAAAATTTAAAAAAAGAAATCACTTCAAGATGTGGGAGCTACTCTGATTGTTTCTAGCCAAAATAGTAACTGCCAACACATTAGCTGCACATAAAATTCAAGGACTTGTCCTTAAAACAGCTTTTAATTGCATCTAACAGCCAGGAAAACCCTGGCATACTTGCCCTGGGAAAAAGTCCGCTGGCCATTTCTCCCTGTTTTTTCCTTTCTCCCTCTCTTCCTTTCTCTCAAAAAGCAGAAGATAGAGCATCAAACCGAACTGAACCCTTTGACATACTGAACCCCTAATCTGTGCAAAGCCTACCTGCACTTCACTGAGCTGAGCTCAGTCCCAGTAAGTGCTTTAAGAAAAGCAACATGGCATTTCTCCTTACTGGCCAGTTTCAAAGCTGCCTGCATAAATCTTCAGACCCAACAGGTTCATGTCATGCACCACACAATAATCTCCCCATGAACACCCTGGGAGCATAATTCAGTGCAGCTCCTGGCAGACTGAACCTCTCCCCCTCAACAAAACTGAGAAACATAAACAGTGAATTGTAATCCGCCACTGACAGTGGAGACCCGGTGGAACTGAACCAACCTTGGAGAATGGGGGTGGGGCAAATGACCTAATTCCCAGAGAATGGAGGCAGGTGGAGGAACAGGCAATCAGAGGAGCTAAACTCTCAGAGAGCACAGGTAGGTGAGGAACAAAGGCTGAAAACGGGTGGGGCGACAAGCCAACCTCCCAAAGCAGAGGCACAGCAGATCAATGAGCTAGTCTCATGGGACTGAGAGCAGTACTCAAAACTGAATTGCCCTATCTTGGTGGGGAAGAAGCTGACCAGTTAAAGTTGAAGTGGTAGGGCAGCTCACTCGCTGCCTAGCAAAAACAATAGATCAGACCACCTTGCACAAACTGGCAGTGAGCTACCACAGGTTCCAATCTCAACCTGCCCTGTGGATAGAAGGAACCAAATACTGCACACAATTCAGTCATCTGATGAGACCACCTTTGAGCTCCTGCTTATAACAGACAGCATATAAGACCAAAGAAAGCAGGGGGAAAAACACTTCAGCCATCTCCCATCCCCCAAGCTGACCAACAAGAGGGGTAGCACCCTTCTCCACATAGTGCAGAATACCAAATGCCAATACCAGGACTGGACACCAAATAACTAAGTCCAGAACTCTTGCCAAGCTCACTGAACTTTTTGTTGTACCTGTCTTTTTTTTTAAAGTATTATTAATTTTAATGTTACTATTTTTTATCCCTATTATCCCTTCACTTTCTCTCCTTTTCTTGTGATTCAATCTATTGATCTCCCCCCCAACTATTGTTTTTGCCCCTTTTTATCCTCTATCTCCCTGTGTCTTTATCTCCCCCTCCTCTCCTTCCCCAACTTGTCAACACATTACCCCTCCTTTCTACACATTTACCACCTGCTGACTATACTACTGTACCAACTGTACACACCCCCAGTACTCTGAAATCCCTGACACAAGTACCCTCCACTACAATAGTAGAACTACACACAACCACACACAAGGGCTCCAAAACCAAGCAGCTCACACACCTGTTCCCCCAGCCACACCTTTCTGCAACCCTTTTAGTGCCACTTTTACCAATTGCTCAAGTTTCTGTCTCTAACCAAATAACCATTACCACCATCCCAAATCCCACTGTTTATAGATATTATCACCAAGGGGTTTTTGATACAATATGAAAAAAACTGGTCTGGCATCAAACCTATGAATTTGTAATTGCTAATTTATAGTTCCAGGCCAGGGGCAGAAATAGCACATCAAACTAGCTAACAACGAAGCCAGTCACAGCACAAAAATTAAATCAAAGGTAAAGAAAATAAGGAATTAAAATGAAAAACTATTAACCTACATGAATCCAACAACACATCAGAAGGATCATACACCATGACCAAATTGGTTTCATCCCTGGAATGCAGGGGTGGTTCACATATCCAAATCTATAAATGTAATACAGTACAGCAATAAAAACAAAGACAAAAACCACTTGATCATCTCATGAGATGCAGAAAAAGCCTTCGATAAGATCCAACACCATTTCATGATAAAAGCACTAAGAAAACTAGGGATAGAAGGAATGTACCTCAACATTGTAAAGGCTATATGTGACAAACCTACAGCCAACGTCATACTTAATGGTGAAAAACTGAAACCATTCCCTTTAAAATCAGGAACAAGACGGGTGCCCACTATCCCCACTCCTATTCAACATAGTACTGGAATTCCTACCAGAGAAATTAGGGAAGAAGAAAAAATAAAAGGAATAGAAATAGGTAAAGAAAATGTCAAAACATCTCTATTTGCAGACGATGTGATCTTGTACCTTAAAGACCCAAAATAATCTACCCCAAAACTCTTACACACCATAAACAGCTACAGTAAGGTGGCAGAATACAAAATCAACCTACAAAAATCATTAGCTTTTCTATACACCAACAATTAACAAACTGAGAAGGAATATATTGAAACAATTCCATTTACAATAGCCCGCCAAAAAGCAAACATCTAGGAGTAAATTTAACAAAGGATGTGAATGACCTCTACAAGGAGAATTACAAACCCCTGAAGAAAGAGATCGAGGAAGACTACAGAGGATGGAAAGATCTTCCATGCTTGTGGATCGGTAGAATCAACACAGTAAAAATTGCTGTACTACCAAAAGAAATCTACATGTTTAATGCAATTCCCATCAAAATCCCAATGACATTCATCACAGAGATTGAAAAACTTTCCCTAAAGTTCATTTGAAAACACAAGAGACAGTGAATAGCCAAGGCAATACTCAGCAAAAAGAGCAATGCTGGAGGTATCACAATACCTGACTTCAAACTATATTACAAAGTAATAGCAATAAAAACAGCATGGTACTGGCACAAAAACAGACATGAAGACCAGTGGAACAGAATAGAGGACCTGGATATGAGTCCACACAACTATACCCACCTCATTTTTGACAAAGTTTCCAAAAACATATGATGGAGGAAAGATAGCCTCTTCAACAAATTTTGCTGAGAAAAGTGATTAACCATCTGCCAGAAACTGAAACTAGATCCATGTCTATCACCCTATGTTAGTATCAACTCAAAATGGATCAAGGACCTAAATATCAGACCTCAAACTCTGAAGTTAGTACAGGAAGGAGCAGGAAACACTCTGGAACTAATAGGTATAGGCAAAGAAATCCTCAGTAGAACCCCTGTAGCCCAGCAACTAGAGAAATGATGGACAAATGGGACTTCATAATATTAAAATCTTCTGCACAACAGAAGAAATGGTCTCTAAACTGAAAAGACCATCCACAGAGTGGGAGAAATATTTGCCAGCTATACATCAGACAAGGGACTGATAACCAGAATATACAGGGAACTTAAGAAACTAAACTCTCCTAAAATCAATGAACCAATTAAAAAATAGGCAACTGAACTAAACAGAACTTTCTCAAAATAAGAAATTCAAATGGCAAAAAAGCATATGAAAAAATGCTCACCATCTTTAGCCATACAGGAAAAGCAAATCAAACCACACTAAGATTCCACCTCACCCCTGTTAGAATAGCCATCATCAATAACACCACTAACAACATGTGTTGGCAAAGATGTGGGGAAAAATGTACCCTGCTACACTGCTGGTGGGAATGCAAGCTGGCTCAACCACTCTGGAAAAATATTTGGAGACCTCTTAAAAATCTAAACATAGACCTGCCATATGATCCAGCAATCCCACTCCTGGCAATACACCCAAAGGAACACAACAAAGGTAACTCCAGAGGCACCTCCACACCCATGTTTATTGCAGCACTATTCACAATAGCCAAGTTATGGAAACAATCAAGATGCCCCACTATTGATGACTGGATCAAGAGAATGTGGTACTTGTACAAAATGGAATTTTACTCAGCCATAAAAAAGAATGAAATTTTATCATTTGAAGGTAAATGGATGGAACTGGAGAACATCATTCTGAGCAAGGTCAGCCAGGCTCACAGACCAAAAAGCATATGCTCTCCCTCATACAAGAATAGGTAGAAAAGCCAAAACATGAAAGCATTTGATGTCCTCATTCCAGAGGAGCTAATACAGAAACCTTAAAGTGACAGAGGTTATTATGAGAAGGGGATCAGTAACCAGTGTAAAGATCAGTTAGAGATGAAGTAACATGGGTCATAACACATGCATTGTCTTCCTTATTAGGCTTGTGTCTTTTCTTCAGCAAAATTAGTGATAAAGGCAGAACAGGACTTGCCTGAAACTGAGGGGTGGAGCTGGGGAGAGGATAGGGGAAGGGGGCAGGGGAGAGAAATGCCCCAAACATTGTATGCACATGTGAATAAATGAATAATTAAAATTAAAAATATAAATAAATATTAAAAAAAAGAAAAACAGTATGAACTTAACTAGGGCATTTCCTAGAAAATTAAAGGAATGAATGAATTTTGAATTAAGTAAATTTTGTCTTGAATTATGAAAAACAGTAAAATCAAATAATTATGATTTTCAAAGTTAAAAAAACCTTGCCAACTAGCCAATCAAGAACATAATTGCACAGCACTAATTAGAACAATAGGGAGAAGAAGAAGGCAAAGAAACTGCACTCCTCAAAATAAAACGTGAGTAGAGGATTTAGTATGAAATAAAGAAAATGAATACTGAGTTCCGGAACCCAACAAAGCAATGATAAATGTCACTAATGAACTCAGTGGTGCCCTAAAAAAAAAAATCTCACAAAGAGGAGATCATGGACACGATTACTGTGAAACTCATGGAGAAGCTACAAGACACAGTAAAACAGAAAGTTCAAGAGGCATTTCAATAAACACCAAAGTGAAACAATGAAGACTATTAAAAAAGAGACATTCAATAAAGAAGACAAAACATGTTATGACAGAGGACTTGAACAAAGACATGGAAAACCACAGAAAATAGAATCAGGAAGATTCCAAGATGGCAGCTAGAGGGAGGAAGCAGAAAGTGAGCCTCCTATAGTGAAATCTTGGAGAGACACTGGAGACACACTTTGCAGGCATAATCACTGAGAAAAGGCATAACTTTGACCCCCCCACACCTCCAGCCAGTGCAGAGAATCTCCACTTCACGTTAAACAGAGAAACAAGGAGGGTCCCCGGGCCGCCAGTTGCCGGCGCCCAGATGGCTTGGGAAGATGCGGACCAGGTGAGCTTTACGGTACCGCGGTACTCCCACAGACAAGCCTGGGCCAGAGCAGCATAGCACCCTGGACAGACTGACCTCCACCTGGGGAAAAAAGAGAAACTGAGTAATAAACAATAAGAGCAATAAAGACACGCTGGAAAGAGGGTGGGGCGCCCTGAGCGCTGAAGATTGGGGGAAGGGAACCCTTCCCGGGACTGTAAATAAACTGTAAAAAAACAAGCTGGGCAGGCCAGAGAGCCTCTGGCAGGAGTGGGGGCGGGGCGCGTGCCCAGCAACCAAGAGCGGGAAAGCTGCTGAGAGTGGCAGAGGGAGGAAAACTCCACAGGAGAGGAGGGAAGACCCACTTCCCACGTGAGCTGTAAACAAACATGGTGGCTGGCAGGAGCAGCAGCACCGCCCAGTAAGCAGGAGCAGGAAAGCTTGTGAAAGTGGCAGTGGGAGGAAAACTTCACAGGAGAGGGGGGAAGACCCACCTCCCACATCAACTGTAAATAAACACATAGGCCTGACAACGTGGGTGCAGTGTCACCTTTCCCAGTGCTTGGAAAGGGGAAAGCCTGTAGCAGAGGCTCCTGCACAGGAGAACTCTGAACAAACAAAGCCTGCGGGGCCAGGTGAGTGCTAAGCTCACCCCAGAGATCTGCATAAACAAGGTCTCCAGCAACAGCAGGCTGACAGCAGTGGGCAGGCAAGCCACAGCTGCAGATACCATTCTCAGAACTGTCTCCAGAATCTTTTTTTTCTTTTTCTCCCTACCTTTGATGAGAGAACAACCGAATTACACCTGCAAGTGGAAAAACTTACTGAAACTGTATTGCATTTGAACTTGGGACACCAGGTGGGGTTTGTGTGTGTGTGTGTGTGTGTGTGTGTGTGTGTGTGTGTAGTTTTGTTTTACTTTATGTGTCCCCTTTGATGAGACAACTACAGAACAACATCTGAGGCACCATCTCTAGGATTGGAGACTGAGACGGACACTCAAATTATTAAGACGGAAATTTCTTTGCATTTGAACTTGGAGGGTTTTTTGGTTTTTTTTTTTAATTTTCTATTTTCCATTTTATTTTAATTCATTTTTAACATATAGATATTTCTTTCACTTATTTTGTATTTTTATTCCTATCTTAATTTTTTTTATTTTTGATTTTCAATCCTATCTCTGTCCCTCTAATGTCTGTTCAGCTTACTGTCAATTAGTACACTAACGCTCCCTGTTTATACCTTTGAAACTTTCTTGTCTGAAACCTTGTTCTGCTTTCTCGCTCTTGTCTGTGTATTTGTTTTCCCCTTTTCTTTAACTTCTTGCTTTCCATCTCAGCTCACCCTTCCATTCTAAATATTACCATTGCTATTTTTACAAGCTAGAAAATACTTAATTGCACACAGTACAGGGACAGTAACAACACCAAAGACAATGAAAGGAAGACAGAAAAAGCAGGGAAACTAATTACCCCACAGCAAAAAATTAGTACAGGAACCAGAGGGGAATGAAGAAAACAGGTACTCAGATCCAGACTCCAACAAAATGAAGATAAACTATGTCAAAGGACCCAATGAAGCCTACAAGAATAATTTAAAAGAAGACATACTACAGATACTCAAAGAGAACTTTATAGAGATGATACTGGATAGGGTCAACTAAAATATACAGGAGAAACTCAAGAAATTCCAAAACAACAAAAATAGAGAATTTGAAAAAGCAAAAGAAGAAATAAAGGAAACCATAGAAGCACTGTATAAACACAAAAGTGAAAGAAAGAACATGATGAATAAACGGATAAATGAACGCAGGACAAAAATAGACAACATTAAAGAGGAAAACAGCCATGATATGGAACAACTCAGAAAAAAGAACGAAACAGAACTGCAAAACAAAACGGAAGGCCAATCCAGCAGAATAGAACAAACAGAAGACAGAATCTCAGAACTTGAAGATGAAATAGTAATTAAAGGAAAAACCGAAGAACTATTAATTAAACGACTCTAGACCTGTGAAAAAAAATGGAAGAACTCACTGACTCCATTAAAAGACCACACTTGAGAATCATGGGCATTGAAGAAGGAGAAGAGGTGGAAGTGAAGGGAATGCATAATAAATTCAACAAAATAATAATGGAAAATTTCCCAAATCTAGAGAAAGATATTCCCATACAGATGCAAGAGGCCTCGAGGACACCAAACAGACCAGATCAAAATAGAATACTCCACGACATATCATCATTAAAACAACAAGTTCACAAACTAAGGAAAGAATATTGAAGGCTGTAAGAGAGAAAAAACAAGAAACATACAAAGGTAAACCCATCAAAATCACAGCAGACTTCTCAAAAGAAACATTAAAAGCAGGAAGAGCGTGGGGTGAGATCTTCTGGGCACTGAATGAAAATAACTTCAACCCCAGGATACTCTACCTGGCAAAACTATCATTCAAAATAGATGGAGCAATAAAAGTCTTCCATGATAAGCAGAAACTAAAACAATGTGACCACAAAGCCACCACTACAAAAGATTCTTCAAGGGCTTCTGCACACAGAAAGTGAAACCCAACTTAAGCATGAAAAGACAGGCAGCACCAAACCACAGGAAAAAAAAAAGCAAGACAGTAGAGAGTAACATCCAGTTAGGTACACACAATCAAACCTTCAAACAACTAAGACAACTAAATGGCAGGAATCACCACATACCTATCATTACTAATGCTTAATGTTAACAGACTTAATTCACCCATCAAAAGGCACTGCTTGATGAAATGGATTAAAAAGGAAGATCCAACAATTTCTTGCTCACAGGAGACTCATCTAACCGACAGAAATAAGCATAGGCTTCAGAAGGAAGGCTGGAAGAAGATTTACCAAGCCAATGGCCCGCAAAAATAGGCAGGAGTAGCAATACTTATCTCTGACAAAGTAGAATTTAAACCTACATTGATCAAACAAGATAAAGAAGGACATTCCATACTAATAAAAGGGGAAATATACCAAAGGAAATAATAATCATCAATCTGTATGCACCCAATGTCAATGCACCCAATTTCATCAAACATATCCTGATAGACCTAAAAGCATATATAAATGCCAACACAGTGGTTGTGGGAGACTTTAATACCCCATTATCATCAATAGATAGGTCATCCAAACAAAAAATCAATAAAGAAATCCAAGATCTAAAATATGCAATAGATCAAATGGACCTGGTAGATGTCTACAGAACATTTCATCCAACCTCTACACAATGTAGATTCTTCTAAGCTGCCCATGGAGCCTTCTCCAAAATAGATCATATCCTAGGACACAAAGCAAGTCTCAGTAAATATAAGAAAATAGAAATAATACCGTGAATACTATCTGATCACAATGAAGTAAAAGTAGAACTCAACAACAAAAGTAAAGACAAAAAACATGCAAACAGCTGGAAACTAAATAACTCATTACTTAATGAAGAATGGATCATCGATGAAATAAAAGAGGAAATTAAAAAGTTCCTGGAAGTCAATGAAAAGGAAAACACAACCTACCGGAACCTATGGGACACAGCTAAGGCAGTCCTGAGAGGAAAGTTTATAGCCATGAGTGCATATATGAAAAGACTGAAAGATCCCAAATCAATGATCTAATGATACATCTCAAACTCGTAGAAAAACAAGAACAATCAAATCCCAAAACAAATAGAAGGAGAGAAATAATAAAAATAAGAGCTGAAATCAACGAAATAGAAACCAAAAAAACCATACAAAGAATTAGAAACAAAAACTTGGTTCTTTGAAAAAATAAACAAGATCAATAGACCCCTGGCAAACCTGACTAAAATGAGGAGAGAAAAAACCCAAATTAGTAGAATCAGGAATGCAAAAGGGGAGATAACAACAAACACCATGGAGGTCCAGGAAATCATCAGAGACTACTTTGAGAACCTATATTCAAATAAATTTGAAAATTTTAAAGAAATGGACAGATTTCTAGAAAAATACGACCATCAGAAACTGAACCAAGGGGAAATTAATCACCTGAATAGACATATAACACAAAATGAAATTGTAGCAGCAATCAAGAGTCTCCCCAAAAAGAAAAGTCCAGGACCGGATAGATTCTCTGCTGAATTCTATCAGACCGTTAAAGAAGAACTGATACCAACCCTCCTTAAACTGTTCCACAAAATAGAAAGGGAAGGAAAACTGCCAAATACATTTTATGAAGCCAGTATTACACTTATCCCAAAACCAGGCAAAGACACCTCTAAAAAGGAGAACTATAGGTCAATCTCCTTAATGAACATTGATGCAAAAATCATCAACAAAATAATGGCAAACCGAATTCAATAACACATCAAAAAGATTATTCACTATGACCAAGTAGGTTTCATCCCTGGGATGCAGGGGTGGTTCAACATATGAAAATCAGTAAACGTAATAAACCACATTAACAGAAGCAAAGACAAAAACCACTTGATCATCTCAATTGATGCAGAAAAAGCCTTTGATAAGATCCAACATCATTTCATGATAAAAGCTCTAAGAAAACTAGGAATAGAAGGAAACTACCTCAACATTATAAAAGCTATATATGACAAACCTACAGCCAGCATTATACTTAATGGAGAAAAACTGAAACCATTCCCTCTAAAATCAGGAATGAGACAAGGATGCCCACTATCTCCACTCCTATTCAGCATAGTACTGGAATTCCTAGCCAGAGCAATTAGGCAAGAAGAAGGAATAAAAGTAATACAAATAGGTAAAAAAATCTGTCAGTATATCGCTATTTGCAGATGACATGATCCTATACCTTAAATACTCAAAAAACTCTTCTCAGAAGCTTCTAGACATCATCAATAGCTACAGCAAGGTAGCAGGATATAAAATCAACATAGAAAAATCATTGGCATTTCTATACACTAACAATGAGCAAACTGAAATAGAATGTATGAAAACAATTCCATTTACAATAGCCTCAAAAAATCAAATACCTATGTGTAAACCTAACAAAAGATGTGAATGATCTATACAAGGAAAACTATACACTTCTGAAGAAAGAGATTGAAGAAGACTATAGAAAGTGGAGAGATCTCACATTCTCATGGATTGGTAGAATCAACAAAGTAAAAATGTCTATATTCCCAAAAGTATTCTACATGTTTAATGCAATTCCCATAAAAATTCCAATGGCATTCATTAAAGGCATTGAAAAATCTACCATCAAATTTATATAGAAACACAAGAGGCCATGAATAGCCAAGGCAATACTCAGTCAAAAAACAATGCTGGAGGTATCACGATACCTGACTTTAAACTATATTACAAAGCAGTAATGATAAAAACAGCATGGTACTGGCACAAAAACAGACATGAAGGCCAGTGGAACAGAACAGAGGACCCAGATATGAAGCCACACAACTATAACCAACTTGTCTTTGATAAAGGAGCTAAAAATATACGATGGAGGAATAGCAGCCTCCTCAACAAAAACTGCTGGGAAAACTGGTTAGCAGTCTGCAAAACCTGAAACTAGATCCATGTATATCACCCTATACCAATATTAACTCAAAATGGGTCATGGATCTTCATATCAGACCACCAACTCTAAAGTTCATACAGGAAAGAGTAGGAAACACTTTGGAGTTAGTAGGTATAGGTTAGAACTTTCTCAACGAAACCCCAGCAGCACAGCAACTAAGAGATAGTATACATAAATGGGACTTCATAAAACTAAAAAGCTTCTGTTCATCAAAGGAAATGGTCTCTAAACTGAAGAGAATACCCACAGAGTGGGAGAAAATATTTGCCAGCTATACATTAGTCAAAGGACTGATAACCAGAATATATAGGGAACTTAAAAAACTAAATTCTCCCCAAACTAATGAACCAATAAAGAAATGGGCAAGTGAACTAAACAGAACTTTCTCAAAAGAAGAAATTCAAATGGCCAAAAACACATGAAAAAATGCTCACCATCTCTTGCAAAAATGGAAATGCAAATTAAAACCACACTAAGATTGCACCTCACTCCTGTTAGAATAGCCTTCTTTAGCAACACCACCAACAACAGGTGTTGGCGAGGATGTGGGGGAAGAGTAACCCTCTTACACTGTTGCTGGGAATGTAAACTAGTACAACTACTGTGGAAAAAAATTTGGAGGCAACTTAATAAGCTAAACATTGATCTACAATTTGGTCCAGCAATACCACTCTTGGGGACACACCCAAAAGACTGTGACACAGGTTACTCCAGAGGCACCTGCACACCCGTGTTTATTGCAGCACTGTTCACAATAGCCAAGTTATGGAAACAGCCAAGATGCCCCACCACTGACGCATGGATTAAGAAAATGTGGTATCTATGCACAATGGAATTTTATGCAGCCATGAAGGAGAATGAAATGTTATCATTCACTGGTAAATGGATGGAATTGTAGAACATCATTCTGAGTGAGGTTAGCCTGGCCCAAAAGACCAAAAATCGTATGTTCTCCCTCATATGTGGACATTAGATCAAGGGCACACACAACAAGGGGATTGGACTTTGAGCACATGATAAAAGCGAGAGCTCACAAGGGAGGGATGAGGATAGGTAAGACACCTAAAAAATTAGCTAGTATTTGTTGCCCTTAACGCAGAGAAACTAAAGCAGATACTTAAAGCAACTGATGCCAATAGGAAAAGGGGACCAGGAACTAGAGAAAAGGTGAGATCAAAAAGAATTAACCTAGAAGGTAACACACGCACAGGAAATTAATGTGAGTCAACTCCCTGCATAGCTATCCTTAACCAGCAACAACCCTTGTTCCTTCCTATTATTGCTTATACTCTCTCTACAACAAAATTAGAAATAAGGGCAAAATAGTTTCTGCTGGGTATTGAGGGGATGGGGTGTAAGGGAGGTGGTGGAGTGGGTGTTAAGGGAGGGGGTGGGGGCATGGGGGAGAAATGACCCAAGCCTTGTATGCACATATGAATAATAAAACAATTTAAAAAAACCAGTGCAATAAAACTAGAACTCAATGACAAAAGCAGCAGCATAAAATATGCAAACAATTTGAGGTTGAAAAACACTTTGCTTAATGATCAGTGTGTGATAGAAGAAATAAGGGAAGACTTCAAGTAGTTCCTGTAACTTAATGATAATGAAAACACACCCTATCTGTATCTATGGGACATAGCAAAGGCAATCCTAAGAGGAAAGTCTGTATCTGTGAGTGCATGTATTGAAAACACAGAAAGATGTCAAATAAATGACCTAATGTTATATCTCAAACTCCTAGAAAACAAGAACAAGCTAAACCCAAAACAAACAGGAGAGAAATAGTAACAATAAGGGCTGAAATCAAAGAAATAGAGACCAAAAACACCATACAAAGAATCAACAAAATAGGAAGCAGATTCTTTGAAAAAAAATAAACAAGATTGACAAGCCCCTGGCAAATTTGACTAAAATGAGGAAGGAAATGACACAAATTATTAAAATCAGAAATGAAAGTGGACATAACAAGCACAAGGAAATTCAGAGAATCATCACAGAACACTTTCAGAACCTATATTCAAATAAATTGAAAAATCTAGAAGAAATGGACAAATTTCTAGATACTAATGACCATATAAAACTGAACCAGGAGGATATTAACCACCAAAACATATCTATAACATGCAATGAAATTGAAGTAGCCATATGGAATCTTCCCCTACCATCTCCCAAAAAAGTCCAGGACCTGATGGATTCTCCACTGAATTCTACCAGACCTCCAAAAAAGAACTAATACTAACATTCCTTAAACTTTTCCATGAAATAGAAAGGGAAGGGACACTGACTAACTCATTAAATGAAGAAGTAGTCAAACTATCCTTATTCACAGATGACATGATCTTATACCTTAAGGACCCCAAAAATTCTACTCAAAAACTCTTAGACACAATAAACCACTTTAGCAAAGTATTAGGATACAAAATCAACTTGCAAAAATCCATATCATTTTCTATACATCAACAATGAGAAGATTGAGAAAGAATATAGGAAAACAATTCCATTCATAATAACCTCAAAAAAATCAAATACTTAGGAATAAACTTTAAAAAGGATGTAAATGACCTCTACAAAGAGAACTACAAAGAAAGAGATCAAAGAAGACTACAGAAGGTGGAAAGATCTCCCATGCTCATGAATTGTCAGAATCTCCCATGTTCATGTAGTTAAAATGGCTTTACTACCAAAAGCAATCTACCTGTTCAATGTAATTCCCATCAAAATCCCAATGACATTCATCACAGAGACTGACAAATCTACCCAAAGTTCATTTAATAGATAAGGCAATACTGAGCAAGAAGTGCAATACTTGATGTATCACAATACCTGACTTCAAAATATACTATAGAGCCATAACAACAAAAACAGCATGGTACTGGCACAAAAACAGATATGAAGACCAGTGGAATAGAATAGAGGACCTGGATATGAATCTACACAGCTACACTCACCTAATTTTTGACAAAGGTGCCAAAAATATGTAATGGGGGAAAAGACAGCCTCTTTAACAAATGTTGCTGGGAAAATTTGTTACCCATCTGCAAAAAGCTGAAACTAGATCCATGCCTATCACCATGTACTAGTATCAACTCAAAGTAGATTAAGGACCTTAATATCAGACCTAAAACCTTGAAGCTAGCATAGGAAATAGCATGGAATACACTGGAAGCAATAGACATAGGCAAGGACTTTCTCAGTATAACCCAATTGGGTTAGCAACTAAGGGAAACGATTGACCAATGAGATACATGAAATTAAAAAGATTCTGCACAAGAAAAGAAACGGTCTCTAAATTGAAGAGGCCACCCACAGAATGGGAGAAAATCTTTGCTAGCTATACATCAGACAAGGGACTGATAACCAGACTATACAGGTAGCTCAAAAAGCTAAACTTCAGAGGGAGGATCCAAAATGGTGACTAGAGTGCTGAAGCAGACAGTGTGAACTCCATAAATCAAAAATCTTGCCGAGATCCTGGAGCCACACTTGGCAGGAAAAAAGCACCAAGAAGAATCAAAGTTTTAACACCCTGAACCCCTAGCTTGTACAAAGCTTCTCAACACCACATTACACCAAGAAAACAGGAGTGCTCCTGTGCCACCAGAGAGTGGCTCCAAACCTGCTTGGGATATGTCCGGCAGACCAACAGGTGAGCCCCAAACATCATGCGGTATTCCCACAGCTACCCCTGGGATAAACCAGCATAGTCCCCTGGACAGACTGACCTCATGCCCTGCAAAAAAACCCCAAAAACCAAAAAACAAAAAACCACTGAATAATACAAAGGGAACTGAAAGGGAACATGCAGCAGAGAGGGTGGGGTGCTGTAAGTGCACCAGAGAAGCGGGGAGGAGCAAGGAGCTGATCTCTGTGGGAACTTTCAGTGAACAAAGACTGGAAAGGAAGAAGGGCTGACAGCGGGCGGGTGATAAGCCACCTGAAATAGGGCAGATAGCAGTCCACAAAGCTCATCTCCTAATGTGAGCAACATCCAAAGTCAAACAATGCTGCAAAATTGAAAAACAATCAGCAAACCATCATAACACACTGACATCAGGGAGCTGGCTGACGGAGCTCTGATCTTGCCCCAGAGAAAGGGGGTGAGGCAAAGAAAAAAGCCCCCAGTAAACCAACACAGAAAAAACCCAACTCCAAAGCAGGATGGCTGGTGGGTTACAGAGCTCTTTTCCAGAACCTGAGGACAATATACAAACTGCCACACCTCACTGAGGAGCTGACTAAGCAACTGCCACTGAAAGACAGGAAAAAAACTGGTGAGACTAAGACAGAGCTTCTGTTTAAATACCAACACCAGGACTGGATGGTGAATGAGTAACACCAGAACTACTAAGACTGAAATTCTATTGTTCCTTAATCTAGATTTTTTTATGTGTTTGTATATTTTGTTTCCTGTTTGTCTGTGTGTGTTTGTCCATCTCCTTCTGTTGATTTCTTTGGGTTTTTTTTTGTTTGTTTGTTTGTTATATTTTGTTCTGTTAGTTTTACTATTGTGAGCTAGCTAATACTAAATTACACACAGACCAGGGACAGAAATAGCATACACACAGTAACCTAAAACCCAACATATGCACAAAACAAAATTACAACAAACTTACATTGACCAAATGAGATAAAGAAGGACACTCCATACTAATAAAAGGGGAAATACACCAAAAAGAAATAGCAATTATCAGCCTATATGCATCCAAAGTCAATGCACCCAATTTCATCAAACATACTCTGAAGGACCCAAAAACATATATAAACTCCAACACAGTGACAGTGGTAGACATTAATAACCCCCTATCACCAATACATAGGTCATCCAAACAAAAAAATCAATAAAGAAATCCTAGAACTAAATCACACCATAGACCAAATGGACCTGGCTGATATCTACAGAACATTTCATCCAACTATTGCACAATATACTACTTCTCAGTAGTTCATGGAATCTTCTCCAAAATTGATCATATCATATGGCAAAAAGCAAGCCTCAGCAAATATAAGGAAATAGAAATAATCCCATGCATTCTATCTGACTACAATGAATTAAAACTAGAAATCAACAACAGCAGTGAAAAAACATGCAAACAATTGGAAGCTGAACAACACATTGCTCACTGATCAATGGGTCATTGAAGAAATAAAGGAGGAAATTAGAAGGTTCATGGAAGTTAATGAAAATGAAAACATGACCTACCAGAACCTATGGGACACAGCCGAGGCTGTCCTAAGAGGAAAATTTATAGCCATGAGTACATATATTAAAAGGTCAGAAAGAACTCAAATCAATGATCTAATATTACAGCTCAAACTCTTAGAAAAATAAGGATAAGCAAACCTCAAAACAAGCAGAAGGACAGAAATAATTAAAATAAGGGCTGATATCAATGAAATAGAAACAAACAAACAAAAACCATACAAAGGGTTAATGAAACAAAAAGCTGGATCTTTGAAAAAATAAATAAGATTAATAAACCCCTGGCAAACCATACTAAAATCAGGAAAGAAAAAACCCAAATCAGTAAAATCAGAAATGCAAAAGGGGAGATAACAACAAACACCACAGAAATCCAGGAAATCATCAGAGACTACTTTGAGAGCCTATACTGTCATATATTTGAAAATTTTGAAGAAATGTACAGATTTCTAGATAGTTATGACCATCCAAAACTGAACCAAGAGGCTATTAACCACATGAATAGATCTATAAAACAAAATGAAACTGAAGCAGCAATTAAGAGTCTCCCAAAAAAGAAAAGTACAGGACCTGATGGATTCACTGCTGATTTCTATTAGAAATTTAAAGAAGAAATAATACCAACTCTCCTTAAACTGTTCCATGAAATAGAAAGGGAAGGAACACTGCCTACTCATTTTATGAAGCAATATTACTCTCATCCCAAAACCAGACAAAGATACCTCCAAAAAGGAGAACTATAGGCCAATTTCCTTAATGAATATTGATGCAAAAATCCTCAATAAAATAATGGCAAACCAAATCCAACAATGTATCAGAAAGATAATACACCATGACCAAGGCAGGTTCATCCAAGAGGTGCAGGGGTGGTTCAACATAGGTGAATCTATAAATGCAATACAGCAAATTAATGGAAGCAAAGGCAAAAACCACTTGATCATCTCAATAGATGCATAAAAAGCCTTCAAATAGATCCAACACCACTTCATGTTAAAAGCTCTGAGAAAACCAGGAATAGAAGGAAAGTATCTCAACATTGTAAAGTCTATATGTGACAAATCTCCAACCAACATCATACTTAATGGAGAAAAACTGAAACTATTTCCCCTAAAATCAGGAGTGAGGCAAGGGTGCCCACTATTCCCACTCCTATTCAACATAGTCCTGGAATTCCTAGCCAGAGATATTAGGGAAGAAGAAGAAATAAAAGGAATATAAGTAGGTAAAGAAACTGCCAAAATATTCCTATTTGCAAATGGTATGATCCTATATCTTAAAGACCCAAAAAACTCTACCCTAAAACTCCTAAAGACCATCAACAGCCACAGCAAGGTGGCAGGATACAAAATCAACTTATAAAAATCATTAGACATCAGGTCTGTAATTGAAGGCCTACTAAAGATGACAGTCTAGGCTGTTGTTTTTGGAGAACACATCACACATGATGGTAACTTGGAATTAGCAATGAACAGTGGATCTGGAAATAGTGCTCACTTAGATAATCAGACAAAGATTATCTAAGAAACCGATGTATGCTGTGAAGTTAAATGCTTCTTTAAAATCCTTAGAACAATAAAGAGATCAAGTTTATTCTCATGTGTAGCTGAGAGAAGAAAGACCTTACGGAGCAAATTAGAAATGTCCAGAATGAACAAGTCATTTTACAATCTGAAAATGCACAGTTTGAATTGAGAATGAGAAGCTTCAGCAGAATGTCAAAAAAAAAAAAGACTGAACTGTATGAAGAAAATGGAATGAAATTTTACATGAAATTAATGGTAGAGGATCATTACCAGTGAGACACAGAGAAGAAACTTTCCAAAGTAGAAGAAAACATAAAGCACACCTCCTCCAAGAAACACGTATAGAGCTCCTCAAGTGTCTTTTCTAACAGGCATGTGTTCCTAAAAGATCCAAGGGGCCAATCTATGAGAAGAGAGCCTCCATTTCCTTCTCTGTCTCTTCCAGGAAGCATGTCTGGAGCTTCTCAAGGTAACTTCCCAGCAGAGGATGTGTTCCCTAAAGGATCCAAACAGCCAGTTCATAAGAGGAGGGCCTCCTTTTCCCCCATCTCATGCAGGAAATATATCTGGAGTATCTTTTTATTTTTCTCTCTCACTTTTTAATTTTTGTTTTAATTTTTATTTTTTTATTATTCATATGTGCACACAATACTTGGGTCATTTCTCCCCCCTGCCCCCACCCCCTCCCTTACCACCCACTTTGCCCCCTCCCTCTCTCCCCTACCCCCTTGATACTGGGCAGAAACTATTTTTCCCTTATCTCTAATTTTGTTGTAGAGAGAGTATGAGCAATAATAGGAAGGAACAAGGGTTTTTGCTGGTTGAGATAAGGATAGCTATACAGGGAGTTGACTCACATTGATTTCCTGTGCGTGTGTGTTATCTTCTAGGTTAATTCTTTTTGATCTAACCTTTTCTCTAGTTCCTGGTCCCCTAATCCTATTGGCCTCAGTTGCTTTTAAGGTATCTGCTTTAGTTTCTCTGCGTTAAGGGCAACAAATGCTAGCTAATTTTTTAGGTGTCTTACCTATCCTCATATCTCCCTTTTGTGCACTCGCTTTCATCTTGTGATCAAAGTTCAATCCCCTTGTTGTGTTTGACCTTGATCTAATGCCTGCATATGAGGGAAAACATACAATATCTTGACATTATTTTCTACCAAGGGACTTCTCTGACCCACTACATCCTCCACTTCCAATGAGAAATGTCTATTCACTGAGGGGTTTCCCAATTATCTTCCCCTGACAGCTGAATGTCCCTTTGCTGTACCCATGTAATCAAAGTAAAAGTGAATATTCTTCAGGTTGACTCCACTTTCAAATTATTCTGCTACTGAACCTCTAGAACCAAGAGAAAAAACCTGACAATATTTTTATCTCATTTCAAAGTACTTTTGACTTCTGTCTCATTTTCAGTTTAAAGTACTGCTATTACTTTCTCATTATTCTTTATCTTAAAATTAAGTTTAATAGAATTATAATTCTAAGAATAGTATAGAGTACATGATTTAAATATGAATGTTATTATTTCACATCCACTCTATTTTATTTAGATGAAATATTTTAATTTTCACTTAATTCTAGATAATATGACTATTTTATTTTGATTATTTAATCCATGGTTACTAAATAATTATTGCAGTTTTATGTAATCTTGCAGTGGGGCTATGTTAAACTCCAAAGGCTGTGACTTTGTGCCAAGAAATGTATTTAAGATAATTGTGGACCAATTGAAAATGAGATCTCTTTTCAAAATACTTTTGACTTCTTTCTCATTTTCAGTTTAACTTACTACTGCTATTTAATCATTACACTTCACCTCAAATTGATGCTTAATAGAATTATGATTCTCAGGATGGTCTTTTATAAACACATGATTTAAATATGAATTTATTATTTTATTTCTATTCTGTATTTTTAGGTAGTATATTTTATTTTCATTTAATTCTAGACAGCATAACTATTTTAATTGGACTATTTAATCCACCATTACATAAGTAATTATTGGAGTCTTATGTATGCAACCTTGCAGTGAGGCTATTTTAAACTCCAAAGGCTATTTTTTTTGGCCAAGAAATGTATTTATTTAATTGTAGACCAATGTGATAGCAACATTTCTTTTCAAAATACTTTTGATTTCTTTCTCATTTTCAGTTTTATTACTACTGCTATTTAATCATTACACTTTACCTCAAATTGGAGCTTAATGGAATTATAATTCTCAGGGTGGTAGTTCATAAATATATGATTTAAGTATGAGTTTATTTTACATAGACAATATATTTTATTTTCATTTTATTCTAGACAGTGTAACTTTTACTTTGATTATTTAATCTGTTATTACATAAACAGTAATTGGAGATTTATGTATGTAACTTGTAGTGGGGCTATTTTAAACTCCAAAGGCTGTGTCTTTATGCCAATAAATGTGTTTATTCTAATTGTGGACCAATATGAAAATGACATCTCTTTTCAAAGTATCTTTGACTTCTCTCTTGTTTTCAGTTTAAAATAACTGCTGCTATTTAGTCATCATACTTTATGTCAAATTGAAGCTTCATGGAATTATAATGCACAAGATAGTATTTTATATGATTTAAATATAAATTTATTTTATTTAAATAATATATTTTAATTTAATTTGGCTCTAAATAGTGTAACTATTTTAATTTACTTAATCCACTATTATGTAAACAATAATTGGAGTTTTATGTAATTTGCACTGGGGCTCTTTGAACTCCAAAGGCTGTGTCATTTTTTAATTTCATTTATTCACATGTGCATACATTGTTTGGGCCATTTCTTGCCCTTACCCCCTGGCCCATCCATCTCCCCCCTTCACCCCGTCACTTCCAGGCAGAACCTGTTCTGCCCTTATCTCCAATTTTGTTGAAGAGAAAACATAAACAATAATAAGAAAGACAAAGTGTTTTTGTTAGCTGAGATAAGGATAGCTATACAGAGAGATTCCTAGCATTGCTTTCATGTAAAAATGTGTTACAACCCAAGTTGATTCATCTCTATCTGACCTTTTCAATAGTTCCTGATCCCCTTCTCATATTGACCTCTGTCACTTTAAGGTTTCTGTATTAGCTCTTCTGCAGTGGGGACAGCAAATACTTTCATGTTTTGGATTTCTTACCTATCCCCATACCTCCCATATGTGCTCTCCCCTTATCATGTGACCCAAGTTCAACCACATTGTTGTATTTGCCCTAGATCTGAAGTCTGCATATGAGGGAAAACTTATGATTTTTGGTCTTCTGGGCCTGGCTAACCTCTCCAGAATGATGTTCTCCAGTTCCATCCACTTACTTGCGATTGATAAGATTTCATTCTTCACTGCTGAGTAAAATTCCAATGTGTATAAATACCACATTTTCTTAATCCATTCATCAGTAGAGGGGCATCTTGATTGTTTCCATAACTTGGCTATTGTGAATAGTGCTGCAATAAACATGGGTGTGCAGGTGCCTCTGGAGTAACCTGTGTGGCATTCCTTTGGGTATATCTCAAGGAGTGGGATTGCTGGATCATATGGCAGATTTCTGTTTAGATTTTTAAGAAGCCTCCAAATTTTTTTCCAGGGTGTTTGCACTACCTTGCATTCCCACCAGCAGTGTATGACTCTCCCTTTTTCCTCATGTCCTGGCCAACACCTGTTGTTAGTGGCATTTTTGATGATGGCACTTCTAACAGGGTAAGGTGGAATCTTAGTGTGATTTTGATTTGCATTTCCTTTATGGCTAGAGATGGTGAGCATTTTTTTCATTTGTGTTTTGGCCATTTGAATTTCTTATTTTGAGAAAGTTCTGTTTAGTTCAGTTGCCCATTTCTTTATTGGTTCATTGATTTTAGGAGAGTTTAGTTTCTAAAGTTCCCTGTATATTCTGGTTATCAGTCCCTCATCTGATGTATAGCTGGCAAATATTTTTTCCCACTCTGTGGGTGGTCTCTTCAGTTTAGAGATCATTTCTTTTGTTGTGCAGAAGCTTTTTAGTTTTATGAAGTCCCATTTGTTCATCCTTTCTCTTAGTTGCTGAGCTGCTGGGGTTCTATTGAGGAAGTCCTTGCCTATACCTATTACTTCCAGAGTGTTTCCTGCTCTTTCCTGTACCAACTTCAGAGTTTGGGGTCTGATATTAAGGTCCTTGATCCATTTTGAGTTTATTCTAATACAGGGTGATAAACATGGATCTTGTTTCAAGTTTTTGCAGATGGATAACTACTTTTACTAACATTTGTTGAAGAGGCTGTCTTTTCTCCATCATATATTTTTGGTGTCTTTGTCAAAAAAGGTGGGCATAGCTGTGTGGATTCATATCTGTGTCCTCTACTCTGTTCCACTGGTCTTCATGTCTGTTTTTGTGCCAGTATCATGCTGTTTTTATTGCTATTGCTTTGTAATATAGTTTGAAGTCAGGTATTGTGATACCTCCAGCGTTTCTCTTTCTGCTGAGTATTGCTTTGGCTGTTTGTGGTCTTTTGTGTTTCCAAATGAACTTTAAGGTAGATTTTAAAATCTCTGTGATAAATATTTTGGGTAACTCTCAGGACCCCCAAAGCCTCTTGGAAAAGAGTGGAGTCACTGTAGCTTTTGTGCAACAGCCCTAAGAAAGATTGCAGTAGTCCAAGAGGACAGCTGTTGAACTCTCCTGTTCTCTGTCTGTGTGGCACTGGGATGACCCTGTTTCAAAAAGATGATGTTGTGCACTTGGGCTCATAGCCATAGCAATGTGAGAGCCAACCCTAGTACAGAGGTCAAGGGGGACCTGGCGACTGCCACATACTCCTTTCTGCTTTTCTGCACTGCTTAAATACACTCTTCAGGAAATAAACTACACCGTTGCTTCCTGGAACAACCCTGAGTTCATGTTATTTGCTGCTCAAGCACCCAAGACCAGCATTGGAGCCCCTGTTGCAGGTGGACTGCAGCAAGTGATGCCATGACTCGGATCTACTCTGAATGTCTTGGCAGTATAATTCAAGGAGGGAAAGTCTTGCTCAGAGCCCCAATCCAAGGTTGGGGGATGGAATGGGAAACTCACTGAGTTCAGAACATAGGTATTTCTTACAGCTACTGTGCTGTTTGCTATAAAGTAAGGGCATATCTTACACCCAGGGACAAATTGAAGATTTTATAGAGACAGTTATCCAATTTAATCCTTGGTTTTCTGAGCACAGAACTTTAGATCCTGATAGCTGGAAGCAGATAGGAGATAATGTAAAGAGAGCTCACCAGAGAGGGGAAAATATTCCTATTCATTTTTTTGGCATTTGGTCCTCTATCCATTATTGCTTGGGACCTGTAGCAGATCCTTCTAAAGAGGCTTCTGAATCAAGACTTCAGGAGGACAATAAGGAGGAGGGAAAAGTCTCCCCCCGAAAAACTTCTAAAATTTCAGTTTTCTTCTATGGAGGATTCTGTACCACCTTATGCTGGCCTTTACCCATCATTGGCCCCATTTCAGGTTGATCCTCAGACTGGTGCCATACCTTAGGTAAGAACAGAACAGAGAGAGGAAAATGAAGGAGTTTCCCTAGAAACAACTTTCAGGCAACTCTTATTGGAGGATGAGAATAATGACCCTTCTCCTCCACCTTTGGCTCTTTTGTCTTCAGAGAACCCTCTATCCATTCTAGTCATCCTGGGATCTCAGGGACAACGATGGCATGAGTCCACTTCTCTTGAGGTACTTAGAAGATTTAGAGATTCAGTCAGGGAGAATGGGGCTAATGGTCCTTACATTCTTACTCTATTGGAAAATCTGAGTTGAGAAATTTTTGCATCATGGGACTACAAACAGTTAGCCCAAGTTTGTCTTAGCCCTGGTGATTTCCTAGTATGGAAGGCAAAATATTATGATGAATGTGATGAACAGGCACAAAGAAATAGGGGTACAGGGGTTCCTTTATCTGCAGGAGGTTGGCCCATTTGCCAATGCCCTTCAACAGAATGCAAGGCTTGCCCCAATATTTTGATCAGATAAGACTTTGTGCCAAGAGAGCTTGGAGTAGCCTCTCTGTCTCTAGTAGAGAAACAATTGAAAGTTTTTTGCAACTAAAACAAAAGGCCAATGAACCATGGGCTGAATTCTTGGCCTGTGTAAAATGTGCTATCAGCCATAAAACTCAACATTCAGATACACAAAGGTTCTTTTTTAAAATATTTATTTATTTATTTATTTATTTATTATTTTATTATTCATATGTGCATACAAGGCTTGGGTCATTTCTCCCCCTTGCCCCACCCCCTCCCTTACCACCCACTCCACCCCCTCCCTCTTCCCCCCACCCCCTCAATACCCAACAGAAACTATTTTGTCCTTATCTCTAATTTTACACAAAGGTTCTTGATTCACCAAATTGCATATGATGGGGCTACCAAAGAATGTAAAACAAGCTATCAGACCAGTAAATAATAGAGACCTTTCTACTTGGATTTCTGCTACCAAGGATATTGGCACCCAAACCTATATGGCCATGGCTCTTGCAGCCTCCCTAACAAAAAAGGAGCCCCACTCTCTCCCACATTACATGCTTTGGATGTGGACAAAAAGGCCACTGGAAAAGGGACTGCCCTGAGAGCAAAGGTTACCAGGGCCCAAAGCATATCCCACCAGGAGGAAAACCTTCTAAAATGTGCCCACGATGCAATAAAGGCTATCTTTTGTAGTGGTGGCTTGGTGGTTAGATATTGTTTTAGTTTCTGCATATCATGGAAAATTTTTATTGCTCCATCTATTTTGAATGATAGTTTTGTAGGGTAGAGTATCCTAGGGTTGAAGTTATTTTCATTTAGTGCCCAGAAGGCCTCACTCCATGCTCTCCTTGCTTTCAAGGTTTCTATTGAGAAATCTGCTGTGATTTTTATGGGTTTATCTTTGTATGTTATTTGTTTTTTCTTTCTATAAGCCTTCAATATTATTTATTCTCTGTGCTTGTTGTTTTAATGATAATATTTTTGGAGGCAGTTTTATTTTGGTCAAGTCTGTTTTGTGTTTGGAGGCTTCCAGTACTTGAATGTGCATATTTATTCTATATTTGGGAAATTTTCTGTTATAATTTTGTTGATTATATTCTGAATTCCTTTTGCTTGCACCTCTTCTCCTTCTCCAATGCCCATGATTCTCAGGTTTGGTCTTCTGATGGAGTCGGTAAGTTCTTGCATATTCCTTTCACAGTTTTTGAGTTGTTTGAGTAATAGTTCTTCAGTTTTTCCTTTCATTTCCATTTCATCTTCAAGTTCTGAGATTCTGTCTTCTGCTTGTTCTAGTCTGCTGCAGTGACCTTCCAATGTGTTTTGTATTTCTGTTTTATTCTTTTTTCTGTGGTTTTCCATATCATGGGTCACTTCCTCTTTAATATTGTCAATTTTCATCCTTAATTCATATATCTCTCTATTTATGGAGTTCTCTGTTTCACTTTCATATTTATTTAGGGCTCTTATGAGTTCACTTATTTGTTTTTGTGTCTTTTCATATTCTTTATTTTTGTTGTCTTGGATTTTCTTGAGTGCTTCCTGTATGTTTTGGTTGACCTTTTCTAATAACAGCTACATGGAATTCTCATAATTATTTATTTCTTATTTCAGGGTGTATTTGTGGGTTTGTTAGGTTACTTGGGATAGTCTATCTTTGTTTTGTTGGAGTCTGGGACTGGGTATCCATTTTCTTCATTTCCCCTTAATCTTGTACTAATTTATTTCAGGGGATGAGAATGGTTTCCATCCCTTTTTTCTTTCCATCATTCCACTTGGTGCTGTTTCTGTCTCTGCTGTGTGTGTAATTTAACATTGGCTAACTTGCAATAGTAAAACTAATGAAACCAGGAAAGAAAGAGACAAAAGAAAAATAAAGAAAGGAAAAAAAATGAGAAGCAAGGAAATCAACAAGGAGAGATGGTGTACTAACAAATAGTGAGCAAGACAAATACTTAGAGAGAAAGAAAAAACAAATTCCAGTTTCAGGAACAATAGAATTTCAGTCTTAGTAGTTCTAGTGTTACTCCTTTAGCATCCTGTCCTGTTGTTATTTAAGTAGTAGCTCTGTCATAGTCTAGCCAAGTGGTTGGGTCAGGAGACAAGCTTTGTGGACTGCTATCTGCCCTATTTCAGGCAGCAGCTCATCACCCACATACTGTCAGCAGTCTACTTTTGAAGGCTTTGTTTACTGAAAGTTCACATGGAGATCAGCTCCTTGCCCTTCCACCCATCTCTGGTGCAGAGACTTGTGAGCTGTCTACTTTTGCAAGCTTTGTCTACTGAAAGTTCATGCAGAGATCAGCTACCTGCCCCTCCTTCATTCTCTGGTGTGCTCAGAGTATCCCACCCTCTCCACTGCATGTCCTTTTAAATTCCTTTTTTATTATTCAGCTTTTTTTTGTGTGTGTGACGCAAGGGTCAGTCTGTCCAGGGGACTATGCTGGTTTATCCAAGGTGTAGCTGTGGAAATACCATGTGCTGCTTACTTGCTCACCTGCTGGTCTGCATCTCCCAAGCAGGTTTGTAGCCAGCATCTGGCAGTGTGGGAGCCCTCCTGTTTTCTCAGTGTAACCTGGCTTGGAGAATCTTTGTATAGGCTGGGGGTTTGGGGTGTTGGAGTTTTGCTTCTTCCTGATGTTTTTTTTCTGCCAAGTGTGGCTCCAGCGTCTCAGCAAGATTTTTGATTTATGGAGCTCACACTGTCTGCTTCTTCCCTCTAGTCACCATCTTGGATTTGCC
Organism: Castor canadensis; assembly: GCF_047511655.1. NCBI lineage: Eukaryota > Metazoa > Chordata > Mammalia > Rodentia > Castoridae > Castor > Castor canadensis. The sequence continues at coordinate 50,147,670 of NC_133400.1, read as the reverse complement.
ATAGTATTTTATTTTGTATATGTGCCACACTTTCTTTACCAACTTTTCAGTTAATGGACATTTAGGTTGTTTCCATTTATTTCATATGGTAGTTCTGTTTTTAATTTTTAAGAACACTCCATGATATTTTCCACAAAGACCATAACCAAATATTAGCATCAACAGTATGCAAGTATTCTCTTTTCTCCACATTTTCACCAGAAACTGTTATCTTTTATGTTTTTGATCATCACCATTCAACCACAATGATATCTCATTGTGATTTTGAATTGCATTTCTTGATGATGAGTGATGCTGAGCATTTAAAAACACCTCTTGGCCATTTCTTTGAGAAATATCTATTTAGATACATTGCCATTGTTATTTTGGGTGGTTCTGGGGTTTTGAACTTAGGGCCACTCACTTATAGGCAGAGGCTTCATTGCTTGAGTCATAGTCTCAACTCTTTTTGGCTTTATTTATTTTTTAGGCAGGGTCTTGTCTTTTCCCAGGGCTGGCCTCAGACAGTCATCTCCTACCTCTGACTCCCACTTAGTTAGGATCACAGGCATATATCACCGTGCCCAGCTTATTGGTTAAGATGGGGGGCAGTGCTTTACTAGCTTGTCACCACTGGACTGGGCTCAAATGGTGACTCTCTTGATCTCCACCTCTTAAGTGGGTGTGAGACACCATGCCTGGCTGCCATCTTTTAATTTGGGTTGTTTGTTTGCTATTGAGTTGTTTGATTTCCTTTTATAGCAACACAAGTTGTAGGAACTTCTTGTAGTGAAGGATCAGACTCTGCTTTATGGAAAGTACAATTAGTTTATCATCAGTGTACAGTCATACCTATTTTTGTTTGTTTTAAAAAAGCTTATTGAGAATAAGCTACATAAAAATTGATGTTTATTAGCCCCAAATGCTTTCTTGTGGGCTTTTTAAATGAGTCCTCCTGCCTAGAGTAACCACTGATATGATTCTGTCATCAAGACCACAGACAAATAACCACCTAGTCTATGGCTTTGTGTAAATGAAAACATTTGGCATTTCCTCTTATGTTTGGTTCCTTACACTAATCACATTTGTAAGATTTGTCCATGTTGCTGCATGTGTCAGAATTTGGATAATTTCATTCAATTGTTTAGCTATTTTTATCTCTCTATATACACTTACTTCATATTTCTTAAATTTTGTATAAGAAAATGTATATTTACATTTGTATTCAGGAAGTAACATGTAACATGTGATCACTTAAAGCTCTGAGTGTGTGGCAGAGCATTGTTAACTAGACACAGTGTTGTACATCATAACTTTAGAGCTTACTGATCTTCTACACCTGAAAATTTATATCCATTAAGTGGAAGTTCTCCACAGTCCTGGCAACCTAACAGGTTGACCTTTCATAAAATAGAATCATACAGTGTTTTTCTTTTTGTGAGTGGTTATTTCACTTAACAGAATATCTTTCAGGTTTTGTATTATCTCTTATGCAACATTTCTTTCTTTTCTAAGACTAAATAACATTCTTTTGAATATTTTGTATTGTATACCATATTTTGTTTATTCATTCATCATTGAATGGACATTTATTTTTCCACCTTTATTTAGTTATAACTTACAAATAAATATTGTGAACACATACAGCTTACAATATGATACTTTGATTTATTATGCATTTTAAATTGATTACCACATTCAAGCAAAATATGATATTATCATCCATCACCTACCATAGTTGCAATATTTCCTTTTGTGGTACAAATATTAAAAATATTATGCTTTAGCTAATAAAATCAATTTCATAGTTCTATATCTCAGTTTATGTTTCCTAACAAGTGTCAGTTTTTTGGGAGTGATTTATTAACTATATTACATGCATAATAATAAAGAAATATATGGTTCAGGCATTTCACTTAGCAAAATACAGTTATGTTTCACTATTGTTATTACTCATTAATATTCATTGAAAAATAATATTTCACTGTTTTCCTGTGGAATAGTTTGTTTAAACATGCATTTGTTGAGAGACATTTTGGTTGCTTCTAGTTTGGGGTGATTATAAAGAAAGTTACTACAAATATTTGTGTATAGGGTGGAATTTAGTGACTTAGCTTGAATGTCTAGCAGTATCTGTGATGTCTAAGAAGTGGCAGGTGTATGTTGGGGAAATTGCCACATAGACTCATGCAGTGGACTAGAAGTTGGAAAGTATATTGATCAAAAGAAAAGAATTAATTTTTTTGAAAGAGCATAAAGTCACTTGGATCCTCAACACATTTCTGTACACAAAGTTCAGCATTCAATCATGCATGTAGTTCACCATTATTACCACCCATGCAAAGTCAGATAAAATTGAAAATTATGGAAAAACACTCAGTAAACCAAACTACAGGTGATTGAGATAATGATGTAAGAAAATAATAATCGTATAGTTGAAATTTGCTGAGAAAGCAAATTTTAAGTATTTTTTAACCACAAAAAATCTAATTGTGTGAGGTGATAGGTGTTAATTAGATTGATTGTGGGACTCATTACACAGGTTATACTTATATCAAAACACCACATTTCACATATTAAATATATACATTTCTTTAAATTTGCAAGGCATACATAAACAAAGTTGAGAAAACTTTTAAACAAGAACTTAAAAATCTTAATGGTTATTTAAACCAAAAAACTGAATGACAAAGAGTATAAAATAGGCATTGTTTTGGTTGGGGAAACTGGTGGGAAGGTGAAAGGAGACCATGATGGGGAGGGATGATTGTGATTGAAGTACTTTAAATGAATACATGAAAATAAAATAACAAAGCCTGCTAAAATTATTTTTAAAGGGGGAGAGAAGGATGGGGAAGGGTAATAGAAGGAATAAATTTAGCAAAAGTACATTATATGAAAGTATAGAAATATCACAAAACCCTCTTATACAATTTATGCTAATAAAAATAAAAAGATCTTAATGGTTAATAAATTCATGAAAATAGAAAAATTAGTTGGATAAAAGCAGAAAATATGGAGAATTTCACCAGAGTATGGGATTCTATGAAAAAAATCAAACATGTATCCTAATAAAACTACAGTGTCTAAATTAAGTTCTTTAGCTATAAAGGACCTTGTAAACTACAGTAAAATAGTTTGTACAATACAGAGACAATGAGTTGCTTTGAGGTTTGTTAGGGCTTAATTGTAAAGCTATATATTTTGACTTTCTAAATTGAAATTTTTGAATATTAAACATTTCTTATAATTCTTAATAAGTGCAATGCTCTTACCTCAAAATTCACTTAAAATTATAGTCATCAGACAGCAAAGCAAATCTTGTGATTGCCATCCAGGATATGATTGTCACCATGCATCATTATAACAGATAACAACCATAGCCTGACTCATGCTAATCCCAGAGTGTGGTGTGCTTAGGAAGAGGGAGGAGAATGGGAGAGGCAGGGGTCATCTTTTGTTTTCAAATTGTTGCACAAGCACAGCAAGGTATTGACAAATAGATTTTTATTATTTTTATATTTATAAGTAAATTACCATGTGATTTTTAAACTGTTGAAATTATTTTTAGAAAGTTATGGTCATGAAGAACGAAAAATGATGTCAACAAAAGGAAGTTGAAAAGTGATCTTTAAAATTTATGATTTTATGATATCCTATTTTGTTTAGCTTAAAGACAACAAAATCAAATGAAAATTCAGTCTACTGTAAGCCTCACTGTGTTAAGATTAAACTCTTTCATTACCTTGATAAATATAAATGTTTATGTACCAATGAAAAATAAAAAATGGTGAAATCCAGTGGACAAAAGGAATTTCTATTCACTCCCTTAAAGAATTTGCACCCCTGTGATTTCTAATTACATGCATCTACTTATGCATTTTCATGTAGAAGGAAAAGACTTGCATTTTCATGTAGAAGGAAAAGACTTTGAGAAATAGTGGATAATAAAGGCAGATTTCATGGAACAAGTGATCTTTAGTCTTTTGGACAGTGAAGATTGAGTGAGAGACATTAAGAGTTAATAGATGAATGAAAGAAAACAGGATGATTTTTACATTAGAAACATGAATGAAGGTGTTAGTTCTAGCATAGCAAATCAGTTCTTGACTATTTGACCCAATGCATTAACGCTGATAAAGGAGATGGCAAACATTTATCTGTGTGCCGGTATTATTGTCAAAATCCAAGTAATATCCCCAAAAGACTATATAAGTAACACTTGTCAAAGTTGTACTCAACTAAGAACAACTCCATTCCAAAAAATGCTAATATTTATGAATCCTAGTACCTTCTCTTTCACACAATGTTTTATTTCCAATATGAAAAAATATCTTAAGATTTAAGTTGACTATGGATAGTCTTAAAATTGAGGATAGAACATTTCTGAGAGTAGCACTGTAGAGATGGGGAATTTGTATGGTTGCAACACTTTCCCAGGCACTTCTGTAGGGCTCCCACCACTTCTTTGTTCCCCAGGCTGTAGATAAGAAGGTTGAGCATGGGCGTCACCACGGTGCCAAGAACAGCTCCTGTCTGGTCTTGCTCAGGTGTGTGGGAAGAGCTGGGTGTCATGTAGATGAAGATGGCCTGACCAAAGTAGAGACTTACTACAGTCAGGTGGGAGGAGCAGGTTGCTAGAGCTTTCTTCTTACCATTTAGAGAGTTCATCTTAAGGACAGTAAGGAATATGAGAGTACAGGAGGCCAGGATGAGAATAAATAGGACAAGGAGAAAGATAATTGTTGACACAAATTTCACCATCTCATAGACTGATGTGTCCACACAAGACATTCTCAGAATGGCAGGCATCTCACAAAAGTAATGATTAATCTCCCTGGAGCCACAGATGGGGAAATTCATTGGATAGATAGTATGGACAAGGGCTGCAAGAACTGCTCCAATCCAAGCTGTGACAGCCATTTGCAGACAGACTTTGGGACTCACAAGGACTGTGTATCTCAGGGGGTTACAGACAGCCACATAACGATCATAGGCCATGAGGGTCAGTAGGATGCACTTGGCAAGGCCAAGAGTGAGGAAAAAAAACATCTGAGAAGCACATGCAACATAGGAAATGTTCTTCTTCCCTGTAAAGTAGTTGATGACTGTCTTGGGGACTGTGCTAGAGATGTAAGCCAAGTCTACAACAGACAGCTGACTGAGCAGGAAGTACATGGGGGGTGTGGAGGTGGGAATCCAGCCAGATGAGGAGGAGTAGGATAGAATTTCCAGCAAAGGCAATGGTGTAGACGAGGAGTACAATGAGGATGAGGAGGTTAGGATACCTGAATATGGGAAACAGCCCCAGGCGAATGAAATCAGTTGAGGTTTTGTTCTTCGGGTCCATGTTCTCATTCAACTTTCTTGCTTGAACTGAAAATCTGCCAGGGGAAAATAATATCACAAAGAATGAGATGTTTGAATGTAAGAATTTTTATGTCTTGGTCAGTACCTCTTCTTCATTATTCTGTGACCAGGATTCTAAAACTATATATTCCCATAAGAGAGATATTTAAAAAATTCCATCAAATCAAAACACTTTTATCTGGAAATTTAAAAAGTCATATTTTATAGTTATTCTGATTTTAACAAACAAATATTTAGTCCCTTTGACTGGTAATAATTTCTAACTGTATCAATTTCTTCTCATATTTTGAATTTTTACGTGTGATCCCACATTTGCAAAGTTGTCCTAGGGACAATACGTAACACCTCATTCTTTCCTCTTAGGACAAATGAAGACATATATACTCATCTGATAACAAGTATCTCATGAATATTCAGTTTTAAAATTAATAAGCTGATTCCTTTGTGTACCCTGAAAATTAACAGTTGATAGTGTTCTCTTTCAATTAACAACCACTGGAAATTTTACTTTTATTGTTTTCTTTATTTTCACTTTTTTGGCAGTACTGGGGTTTGAACTCAGGGCTTTATGCTAGGCAGGTGCTCTGACACTTGTGCCATGACCTCAGCCCCTACTTTCAGTACTGAAAATATAATTTAAATACTTTGCTGTATCTAACCTTATGTTTTTATGCCTTCATTTGAGACAATGAAAATAACACATTATGTGGTGTCTCACAGTCAATGGAGAGAAGAAAGTTCTCAGTGTCATACTTTCAGTGTGGAGCCATGATCACCTTTTGGCTGTGCTTTGTACCTGGAGAATTTTGTTTCTTTAAGGTATCAGAGGTCCTGAATGCCTCTGGGTTATGGGCTGCTTTTCTGGTGGTCCCTAACTCATAATGCTTATTTGTCTTCCTGAATGTTTGATTTTAAATGCTTCCTATAACATACACCATTTTTTTAAATCTGGAGAATGAAATCATGGGAGAAATATCCTTAAAAATAATGATCCAATGTGCTCAGTTATCACACATAAAATATAACACAATGTGTACAAATGAACAAACAAGGGGCATTAACAAACATTGTATGCACATATAAATAAAAGAAAAAAATTAAAAAAAATTAAAAAAATCAAACAATATGTCATGAAAATGTTAATAATAAAAGAAACAAATAAAAAATGGTAGATTCAATGGATCATTGACAGACTAGGAAGTAGACAGAAATGCTACTAAATATGCAAAATACTATCTCTATGAATGCTAAAGCATTAGTTACCACGTCTGCATGTAACCTGAGGACAAGTTATTGATATTTTCCACACATTCAATAGGAATATCTTAGTTCTACCAATATCTCATAAACTTGAAAATTAATGTATAGCTCAAGGATTCAGTTTTTTCAGGAACTAAAAGGTTTTCTTTGACTTCTTAAAAATTATAATAAATCAGTAACTGTCAATGAAACCATTACACACCTACTTTAGTATATTAAAATTATAATTCAATAATAAATCATGCAATCATGACTAAATGATGTAAAACAATGCATAAACAATATTATTTCAAAACTTTTATTGTTTAATACATATATTTTTGTCCTCAAATGGCAAATAGCGAATTTGAGAGATTAACCACAGGAATATTTTTGTGTGAATGAAAAAAGGCGGACCATATTGTAAGTGTGTAGATAGATTGCTCCTGCCGATAACTCACCTAGCTCCTCTCAATGCTGTTAAATTCTCCTAGAATGTCCACAGAGCAGAGCAATCTTTTTGTACTACAATAACACAAGACGTGCTTTTCCCAGCTCAATAATCCCAAGTGACGTGGATGACATTGTTGTCTTCCCCCAATGGCAATAGCAACAGTAATGATAATTACAAAAAGCATAGTTATCATTTACTAACTGGAAGAGTCCATTGTGTACATTATCTCACTGACTTTCTTATGGTCCTATGTAAAATCTTGAGGAAATGAAATAGAAAGGGATGGTGCAATGTATCCTTCACGTGTCTTCTATAAGAATTAGCTGAAGAAATACTGGGATCCAGGAAGTTTTTTCCAAAGTCTCTCTCTATCAGGACACTATTCTGTCTCTCTAGGCAATTACATATTATTGGTAGCATTGGAATTTATTTTTATCTCTTACATCTTCCACTTCCTGAAAAAAAATGCATTTCCCTCCTTGTGACTCAAGGTGAGAAGCATCTTTCTTTTTCATGTGAACCAACAATGGGCATGTTCTAGCTTTTCAAAGTGTTTTTCCTGGAATCTGTGGTTCAAGGACTGATTGAACAACCAGAGTTAACACCTTGTACAGAAGGCAATTGTTATATTAAAAAGTAAGTTAATATTTTTCCTCCACAACCACCAGACTCCTGGTTTGTTGCTGCCAAGTGAGTTCCAGGTACTAAAGCCATGTTGTGTCCCATAGCTCTTTCTCTTGTACTGAGAAAAGACAAGAGATTTCTGACATCTCAAATCCACGAAAAGGACTAATTTCATCTCTGTTCCACATCTGGTTCAGGTCTGAGAACAGTGATGGCTCAGTATCATCTTCTGGACCAGATCAAGTCCTCCCATAGCTCCCAAGTGCCATAGAATTGGTGAACCGTTGACAGGTGTCTCATGGAAATCTGTCCCCAGACTTTAATTAATGATAGACTCAGATCAGGTGCCAGGCTCTTAGAAAATCTCTGTTCAGCATTTTGTAGAATTTATTTGCAAAAATAACACAGTTGTAATATTACTGTCTCTATGCAAATGGAAATTTTAAAGAATTCCATATTGGAAATGTGACCATTAACTTCTTGGATAATTTTATTTTATTTTTGCTTTTAAATTTTTTATTGCTGTGCTGGGTGGGGGTACACTGTGGTATTTACAAAGGTTCTTACAATGTATCAAATATATCATACTTGAACTCACCCCCTCCACTGCTCTCTTTCATTAGCCCTCCCCTGATTCCTGGAACAGTCCTCATTCCTGGTATCATTTTGTACATTTACATACATGTGTATACATTATTTGCAACATATTCATCCTTCTACCCCTTTCCCTGCTACCTCACCCTCCCACTGGTGCCACCACCCGCCTCCAGCAGCAGAACAAGTTTCACTTTTCTATTCTCTAATTTTGTAGAAGAAAAAAACATAAAAGATAAAAAGAGAAACAAAGTGTTTTTGCTAGTTTGAGATAGAGATAGCTACACAGGGAGTTTCCTTGAGTGGTTTCCATGCATATATGTATCATAACCACAATTGGTTCAACTTTACAAGTCCTCTTCATTCCTCCCTAGTCCACTTCCCATAGTGGCCCCGGCCAGTTTAAGATTTCTATATTCATTCCTGTACTGTGAGCACATCAGCCACATTCAAGTTTTTGGTTTCCTTCCTGGCACTACCCTTCCCATGTGTGGCCTCCCCTTAGTGTGACCCATGTCCATATTGCTGCATTTGTTTTAGGTTTATAATTCCCATGTGAAGGAGAACATGCAGCTTTTGGCCTTCTGAGCCTGACTAACTTCATTTAAGATCATGTTCTCCAGTTCCATCTTGGATAATTTTAAAAGAATAGAGAGAAATTAAAAAAAGTTTATCAAAACAAACATGAACCTTAAAGCAGAATCATTGTTGAGAAAGCCAGTGACTGTTACAAACTCTCTGACTATACTTATTCCAAGTTAATATGTGTTTGAATATCAGTTTATCTTGTCCCAATTCACTTCACTTTAGAGAAGCTGGGAGGAAAATGAATTGGTAGTACCAAGTCCAATAGTTGTAGGTAGAGAGGTAACAAGAAATCTTCTTTTGTGTGTGATACTAATTGTAAAAAGGGGTTCCACTATGGTGCTTCACACATGCATATATTATACATTGATAAGATTAATCCCTCTATTTCTTTCCCCCTATTTTTCAATAGTTTTCAGGGAGTTGCCTTGTGTCATTTTCATACATAGATACAATATGTTTAGGCATTGTTTCCTCCTATAAAGAAGAAATCTCAGCTAAAGAAAAATTTCAATAAGGCAAGTCATTTGTGTGTCCTAGAAATAGTTTTTATGGTTTTCACTTTAATTGTGACTTTTATTTGAATTTCTGGATGAAAAAAGTTCCATCAGATACCATTTTGCTTAAAACACTAGACACCTACCATGTAAGAATGCTCTATGTGAGATCTGATCTACACCTGTGAGATTTGTGGTCTTTTCCAAAATCAGAAAACACCGTATTTCCCTGGTCTTTACTTCCTACTCATCCAGGTAAACATTTGTTTTCCAGTCAGACTGGAGGATGCAATCCCTTCCTAGATCAATGACTTTCCTTGGAGTCACCACACCTTTTTTAGTGAATGCTGCAGATTGCTATTGCCCCACTTTCAGGCAGCTGGAATAAAAGGTGATTAAAGATTTAATGCTCTCCAAATCACAAAAAATTTTTATATATTTTATGTTGGAGACAGATTCACTTTCTTTGATATACAGTTGATTCTTGTTCATTGTATTTTATTTGGTAAAGTCATTGTGAACACTGAATTATTGAATATGAAATCACTTACCCTAGGGACACGCAAGGTTGTTTATGGTTCCTGTAATCACAATATTTTCATCAACTGATCAACACATAACCTTGTTTTATTTGTGCTCTTCTTTAAAGACAGAGCATTTAATATGAATTACTGATTAATTAATATTGAACTCTTTGAATTAGTTAACATTGAGCTTACTGAGTTGTAGCACCATAAGTTATGGCTGAATAAAACTTACACAGAAAAGATCATTTCCCATAAGATCCATCACAGCTTTCTTGTTCTTAATAACTTAGAACTTTTGGACTATGCTTGCAGGCTATTTTAAACAGCTAAGCCATCAATTAAAAAGATCACACATTAAATAGACCACATAAAGAGCAGTTATTCATAATAGGAGAGGTGAAATCAGAAGTCAGAGTATAATTTTCCACTTTTGCTGGGAATATACACACCTTGGTAACTCAAGGTTTTTACTACTCTGTGCAGATCCATTGCTGACTGTGAGAATATTATGACTCTAAAGTAACAAATTTTATTGAGTAGGAAAGTTGACAAATAATGAAATTGAAAATAATGAGAATGAACTGTAACTATATTTGATCATTTATACACAGCTTCCCTTTATTCATGAAGAAATTATTTTAAAATACAAAATCCATTTATAAATTATATTGTGTTTTAAAACATAATTTCCTTTATACATCCAAATTTGAATTATATCCTATATTTTTATCTAGAAATACATATCCTCATTTTATTTGGGCAATTTAGAATATGAGATCACCATCATTATCTTAGCAAGTATTCTTAGAATTCTACTATTGTGATTATTTGCACCATTTTTGCTTTTCTCATATGTTTGTTTGTTTTGTGTCTCTGTCCAGTGTGTTAATTATACACTTGTTTTTTCCTATTAAGTTTTGGTTTAGATTTTTAAAGTAGCATGCCTTTTTAGATCTTTTCTTTAAAACTAAAATTTAAGTCATTTGCATTTTATAAATTCATTTGGACCAATTATACTTACTCTGCTTTCTCATGTGACTGGCATTTTCTATGTTTTCAAACTGTTGAATGTTTACTTACTGTTTCCTGAAACTCACATTCAGGTGTATGTTTTCATATATGAAATATATCTATTTTTTTCTCTTTAGGAGGTATATATTGTCATGTTTATCATATCACTGGCTGTCTTTAGATTTAAAAGTTGCCTCACAGAGATGATCCAAGATGGTGACTGAAACATACCCACAGACCTTCTGACCTCCCTGATCCAGGGACTTTGATGAGAAGCTGGAGACATGCTTGACTGAGGCAAAGCACAGGGAGAGCTTAAGCATCAGTACCCTGAACCCTTAGCTTGTGAGAGTCCTCTCCAATGCCACCATGTACTAAAAAAACAGCCAGCGCTGCACACCACGCCCTGCTCTGCACACTACGCCCTGCTCCAAAGGCCCACGGAGCTCCTGCTCTGCATGCAGTAGGTTCTCTGATCCTCTGGCCCTGCTCCTTTAGCCCACCAGGACTGTGCTACCCCAAACTTCCACCCCTCAGACCCACACGATCTCCATGATCTCCGCCAGATGAGCCCTTAAGGCCTGCCAAGCCAGGGATCCACAGACATTTGTGATCTCTGCCAGGCCATGCCCTCAGGTCTGCACAGGCCTGAACGATCTCTGCTTTGCTGGGCCACGCCCCCAAGGCCTGCCATGCCTGAGATACACACACCCACGATCTCTGTTCTGCTGGGCTGTGCCCCTAAGGCCTGCCAAGCCGGGGACCCACACATGCACGATGTCCATTCTGCTGGACTATGCCCAGCAAGCCTGTCAAGCCAAGGATCCACAAACATGCAGAATCTTTACTCTGCCAGCTGGCCCCCTTCAGGCATGCCAGGCCCAGGCTCCAAAGGTCTGCTACTTTACCTCAGCTAAAGGCCTCCACCCAAAGGCCTGTGGGACCCCATCCACTATCCACTCACCAGAGAAAGGCTCCAAACATACCAAAGAGACACACACAGACAGGTCTGGATGCTAAAGAACTAACATCAGAACAACTAAGGCTGCAATTCTACTGTTCTAGAACTGGTGATTTTTTTTTTGGTCTTTTATTCCCCCTTCTTTAAGGGATTTGCTGCCTGGTTTGCTGTTTGATCATCCACCATCTCTTCCATTTTTTTTCTTTTTTTTTCTCTTTTCCTCTCTTCTCTATTCCTTTTATCTTTCTATGTCTTTCTCTCTTTTTTATCCTTATTTCTTGGTTTTGTTAGTATTAATATAGTTACCCAGCTAATACTAAATTACACATAGTCCAGGGATAGAAATGGTACCTAGTGGAAATATGGGAAGAAGAAAAAGGGAAGGAAACCATTGTCCCTCCAAAAATAAAGTAGTACAGGATTTAGAGCAAAATGAAGAAAACGGATACCCAGATCCAGACTCCAACAAAACAAAGATAAACTGTACCAAGGAACCCAACGAAGCCCACAAGAGCACGCTGAAAGAAGAAATCTTACAAGTAATTAATGAGAATTTTATAGAGATGCTACTAGACAAAGTCAACTAAAACATACAGAAGGCACTCAAGAAATTCCAAGACAACAAAAACAAAGAATATGAGAAAACCCAGAAACAAATAAATGAAATCATAGAAGCCCTAAATAAACACCAAACTGAAACTGAGATCACCATAAACAGAGAGATAAATGAATGAAGGGCAAAATTGACAATATTAAAGATGAAGTAACCCACAATATGGAAAACCTCTGAAAAAAGAATGAAACAGAAATACAAAACAAAATGGAAGGCCATTCCAGCAGAATAGAACAAACAGAAGACAAAATCTGAGAACTTTAAGATGAAATGGCAATTAAAGGAGAAAATGAAGAACTATTAGTTAAACAACTCAAGACCTGTGAAAAGAAAATGGAAGAACTCACTGAATCTATCAAAAGACCAAACCTGAGAATCATAGGCATTGAAAAAGGAGAAGAGGTACAAGCAAAAGGAATGTGTAATGTATTCAACAAAGCATTTTTTGCAGCATTATTCACAATAGCCAAGTTATGGAAACAACCAAGATGCCCCACTACTGATGAATGGATCAAGAAAATGTGGTACTTATACACAATGGAATTTTACTCAGCCATGAAGAAAAATGAAATACTATCAATGGCAGGTAAATGGATGGAACTGGAGACCATAATTGTGAGCGAGGTTGGCCATGTTCAGAAGGCCAAAAATTGTATGTTCTCCCTTGTATGAGGACTTCAGATCTAGGGCAAATGCAGCAATATGGTTGGACTTGGATCACAAGACAAGGGGAGAGCACATACGGGAGATATAGGAATAGGTAGAAAACCCAAAACATGAAAGCATTTGATGTCCCCACTCCAGAGGAACTAATACAGAAACCTTAAAACAATGGGTTATTATTAGCAAGGGATCAAGAAACAATGTAATGATCAGTTAGAGTTGAATCAACATGGGTCATAATGCATGGGTACATGAAAACAATAGTAGGAATCTCTCTGTATAGCTATCCTTAACTAGCAAAAATTCTTTGTCTTCTTATTATGCTTATGTGTTTTCTTCAACAAAATCAATGATAAGGACAGAACAAGACCTGCCTGGAACTGAAGAGGGGAGGGAGGGAAAGGTGAGGAAGGAGGGCAGGATGGAGAAATGACCCAAACAATGTATGTCCATGTGATGTGAATAAATGAACAACAACAAAAAATCACCTCAAATTTATTTGTTTTGAATGATCACTTTTTAAAGGTGAAATAAAGTCATTTAAGTATATCTAGGTTTGTTGAAGATATCTGTACATTATTTCTTTCCAACATATTCTCATAATCTCATTTTTTGTTCTTGTGATAATTATCTGAAATAATTGAACTTCAATTTTTACTACACACATTTCCCATTAGTATTTTCCATAATGTAGGTTTACATTAAATTTTATTCCTATTAAAATGTTGAAATAAATTTAAGCCAATGTTTATCTTCATTTACTTGTACTTTCATATAACAATTAATTTTTTCTTATTTATTTTTGATTAAAATAGTGGCACTCCATGGTATTTTTTACTCTTCAGAAAGTATGAATAGGACCAGGCATCATAACTCAAGTCTTTAATCCCAGCTATTTAGGAGGTAGAATCAGGAGGCTCACAGCTCAAGGGCAGCCCAGGAAAAAGTTAATGAGACCCCATTTATTCACTGGGCTGCTAATCTTTAGGGGGATTAGTTTTTTGATCTCCCTATATATTCTGGTTATTAGTCCCTTGTCAGGTGTATAGCTAGAAAATATTTCCTCCCATTCTGTAGGCTGTCTTTTCAGTCTAGTGACTATTTCCTTTGCTGTGCAGAAGCTTTTTAGTTTCATCAGTCCTATTTGTCAATCATTTCTCTTATTTGCTGAGCTATTGGAATTCTAATCAGAAAGCTATTGCCTATACTTACATGTTTCAATGTTTTCCTTATTTATTCCTTATGATACCTTTGATCTACTTTGAACTGATTGTAGTGTGAGAGACAGGGAAGTGGTTTCAATCTTCTACCTGTAGTTGAGCCCAGATCCTCCAAATCACCTTGACTTACACAGTTTTCTTCCCCAAATGGATTGGTGAACTTCTGGGAAGGTAATGAAAAGATTGAGACCCACCTTGGGAAATGGATCCCAGCATGAGTTTGATGGCAGGCAAGTCTGATGGCCCCAAGTTCAGACCTTCTGATTCATGAGATTTCCACAGGCTCTTCCTTGCCACAAGATGTATTGGTGGATGGGAGCTGTAAGCATTCAGAGTAACAGGCAGACTGCCCAGGTCCCACAGTTCTCCCCTAACTAGTGCAGAAAACTCAGTAGTCAGATTGCTCTCCCCACTCTGATGCATTTAGGAGTCATCCCTAGACATGGACGCTTGTTATCCCTTTGAGACACAAACAGGGATGCTTATGTAGCAAGTGGGAACCTGCCTGGGCAGCAGCCTATAAAGATCTCTATGTCTGATGTTGGCTCCCAGAACACAAAGAAGGAAAACTTCTCTAGTGAATGCAGCTCAGAAGCAAACCTCCAATCACCCTACAGAAGACTTGTTAATTTTACTTTATCTAAGCAGTGCTAGGAATCATGCCTGGTGCCCTGAGCTCATGGGCAAATGTGTGGCTACTGACCCATATACTCAGTCCAGTGATGAGAAATAGCCCCTTAACACAGACCCTTCACTATCCAACAGGGACATGAAAAGAAGGAAGTTAAGGTGAATATATAGTTGATGTACTCTTTATACAAGAACGAACATAGAATTTTTAAATAGTTTGAAATAACCATAAGAGTGGGACTAAAGTAGAAAGAAGAAAAAGAGAGAAAATAAACCAAATTGGGCTATAATACATATAAACATGGAAGTGCCACAAGAAAACTCCCTGTATAGCTATCTTAAATAAGCAAAAATGTCATTTCTTTTTCCTTTCTTTTACAAAATTGGGGAACAAGAGGATGGAACAGGTCATATCTGGGGAGTTTGATAATAGTAGGAGGAGGAAGGTGGTGGAGAAAGGGTATAAGAAGGTGAATATGGTGCAAATTCTGTGTATACATGAATGTAAGCAGAAAGAGATACCTGTTGAAACTATTTCTTGAATGGGAGAGGGGAAATAAAGAGAATGGTGGAGGGGGTGAATTCAAGTATGATATATTTGACAAATTGTAAGAGCCTTTGTAAATGCCACAATGTACCCCTACCCAGCATAACAAAAAAATTAAAAAAGAATATTTCAACTGAAAGACTGTAGGTGATTAATAACCAATAGTGACTCCAACCAATGACTTGGCCTAGATATACAAATTCCAATGCAGAAACACAAGTAATATGAAAAAAAATAAAGTAGAACAACATCTCCAAACTCAGAAAATCCATAGTAATAAACACCAATGGCAGTGAAATGGATACAATCTTAAGAATTTTTAAAAATGACTATAAGGATGATCAACTAAATTAAAGAAGACAAGAACAAACACCTGGAAGAAGTCCATGGCAGCTTAAATAGATAGATGAAGGAAATAAAAAAGACAATGTGGGGCATGAAAGAGGAATTTAATAAAGATATACAAATTCTAAAAAAAATTAAATTGAAATTTTGGAAATCAAAAGCCCAATAAGTAAAAAAAACAAAAAACCCAACCCAGTTGAAGGTCTTTTTCAATACAGAATCAAATTGAAGACAGCATATCAGGGCTCAAAGACAAAGTAAATGTATTAGAACATATACATAAAGATATGCTTTGTCTTTCTTATTATTGGTATATCTACTCTTCAACAAAATTGGAGAAAAGGGCAGAACAGGTTCTGCCTGAAAGTGAGGGGGATGGGGGGAAGAGAGGGAGTGGAGGGATGGGGAAGGAATGGCCCAAATAATGTATGCACATATGAATAAATGAACAAAAAAAGAACAAATACATAAAGATACAGGAAAAACTGAAGAAATAGTAGTAAAGCATACAAGAACTCTAGGCCACTATTAACAGACCAAACTTACAAATCATGGGTATGGAAGAGGAGCAGAGGTGGAAGCCAAAGGCATATGAAACGTATTCAAAAGCATAGTAGCATAAACTTCACAAATCATGAGAAAGTGTTGATAATTCAAAAGAATCCTTCATAAAGAAGCAGCAAACAAAATCACAAAAGAATGGAAATAAATCTCACTAGACAAGTACATAAGCACATAAGGAAAAAGGAAGTATTGAACACTACGAAAAAATAAAATGGTGGGAATTACCACATTCTTTTCAACAATAATTCTGTATATCAATGGTCTCAGTTATCCAGTCAAAAAACTGATTGGCCAGGCATGGTGCCCCTGTTTATAATCCTAAGTACTCAGGTGGCAGAGATCAGGAGGATCACAGCTCAAGGCATGTCTATACAAAAAGTTACTGAGAGCACAGCTCAATCTATAAGCCAAGAATAGTGGAATACCTACTATCCCACCTACATGGGAGATCAGCCATGCTAGGGAAATCATGGTCTAAGGATGGTCCCCCTTAAAATGCAATGCCTTGTCTGAAAAATAACTAAAGCATAAATGGGCAGGGGTGCAGATAAAGTGGTAGAGTGTCTGCTTTGCAAGTGTGAGTCTGAGTTTAAATTCTAGAATTACCAAAAAAAAGTTACAAATTTGCATGTTGGTTTAAAAACAAAGATTAAACTATTGGTTTCTGTATGAAATTCACCTCACTGGCAAAGACAAACCTGTTTAGATAAATGCAACTAAAAAGGTTTTATGAATAAATAAAGCTGAAAGCCAAGCAAGAGTAGCTATACTCAGATCTGACAAAGCAGACATTAAACCAAAATTAGGCAGAAGAGATAAAGATGGTCACTTCACATTGATTAAGGAAAGAACACAGCAATAAGATATAACAATTATAAACATACATGAACCACTATTTGGTATACCCAATTTCATAAAGCAAACACTATTAGACATAAACAACATGCACACACCCTAACACAATAAGATGTGGTGATTTTAATACTCTACTCTCACCAACAGATAGGTCTTTGAGACAAAAATTCAGCAAAGAAATTTCAGAATTAAATGACATATTCACCAAACACCCACAGAATACATAATCTTTTCAGTACTTTCTCCAAAACAGATCACATCTTAGGACATAAAGCAATTATTAACAAATATAAGAAAACTGAAATAACCTGTTATATTTTATGTAACCATAATGGAATAAAACCAAAAGTCAATAAAAAAGTAAGTACAGAAAATATTCAAATACATGAAGATTGAACAATTCACTCTTGTAAGATCAGTGTGTCATCAAATAAATAGGGAAGAAACAAAAAAATTCCTAGAATTGAGCTGGATACCTCTGGTACGTGTCTGTCATCCTATGTACTTGGGAGGCTGAGATTGGTAGGATTGCAATTCGCAAGTAAGTTGATGGAACTGGAAAAACATCATTTTGAGTGAGGATAGCCAGTCTCAGAAGACCAAAAGTCATATGTTCTCCCTCATATGCAGACTTTAGATCAAGGGCAAATACAGCAAAGGGATTGGACTTAGGTCACATGATAAGGTGAGAGCACACACAAGAGGTATGGGGATAGGTAAGAAACCCAAAAAACATGATAGTATTTGAGGTCCTCACTGCAGAGGAAGTAATACAGAAACTTTAAAGCGACAGAGGTCAATATGAGAAGGGGATCAGGAACTAGTGAAAATGTCAGTTAGAGATGAATCAATTTAGAATGTAACACATTTATACATGGAAGCAATGCTAGGAATCTCCCTGTATAGCTATCCTTATCTCAAATAGCAAAAATGCTTTGTTTTTCTTATTATTGTTTACACTCTCTCTTCAACAAAATTAGCAAACAGATTCTGCATGAAAGAGGGGGGGTGGGCGGGAGAGGGAGGGTTTGGGGGGTAGGGAGGAGAAATAGCCCAAACAATGTATCCACATATGAATAAACGAGAAAAAAAATTCAATAGATCTCATCTTAACAAAGAGTTGGGTGCACTGGCATGCTATGCAGAAGACTGATATCAGGAGGATTGCAGTTCAAGACTAGCCTGGGCAAAAAAGTGTGTAAGACCCCATTTCAACAACGAAAACAGCAGGGCATCCCAGCAATGGCAAGAATTTTAAAATGAGATCCAGCCAGCCTGAGCAGAAAATGAGAATCTATCTCAAAAATAACCAGGACAAAAAAGAATGGAGGCATGGATCAAGCAGTAGACCGTTGGGTAACTAGGCACTAAGTCTTGAATTCCAACCCTAGTACTGCCCCACAAAATCCTAGAATCAAAGAAAAGTGAAATCACAACCTATCAGAACCTTTGGATACTGCAAAGGTGATCACTTAGGAGGATGATGTATAGCTATGAGTTCCTATGTTAAAAAAATCAGAGTTCCATCCAAAATAACATAATGATGCACCTCAAGGTCTTAGAAAATCAGGAATAAACTAAACACAATGCAGTAGATAGAAAAAAGTAACAAAGTTGAGGGCAGAAATTAATCAAATTGTGGCTAAAAAGAATACAAAGTATTGAGGGGATGGAGGGGAGAGGGAGGAGGCGGAGTGGGTGGTAAGGGAGGAGGTGGGGGCAGGGGGGGTAGAAATGATCCAAGCCTTGTATGCACATATGAATAATAAAACAATAAAAAAAAGAGAGGAAGCAGCAGCTCCTCCAAGACCTGTCAAGTAACCTTTGGTTACTCAAGGACAGACTGCTTTTACACCAGCAAAAAAAAAATTAACTTTGTTCTATTCTGGTTATTATTTCCAAGTTAGAGATATTTTTTGTCCAAGTTAGCTTTTGAATTGTGTATAAATCAAATATGACAGCTAGTTTTTCTTTCAAACATAAGAGGTGCATTCCTTATTAATCCATAATTACATTTTCAAGGCAAATGAGTGTTTATTATCAGGAGGCAAATTAATTCACATACCAGTCTCCTGTGAACCAAGTGAACAAGAACTGTTAAGGACCCTAGGTACTTTGGTCTGTTCTTTGCAGAAATGCATTTTAATGTAGGCCTCTTAACACACTAAATAAAACCCTACATAGTTTTGAATCAAAAAGTTTCCCTGCATCAAATAGACCCATTAGGAGAAAGAAAAAGACTTAACTGGAATTACCTCTCTAGATACAATATGTTGAAGGCTTATTACTCCATTTTATTTCAAGAGCATACTATATTACCCTGGTCATTGATGTAGTTTGTATTTTGTTTTTTAAAAACAGCATAAAACCTTATTCTACTGATTTCTTATTGTTTATGAAGTTGCATGATTTTGTGAAATCCATACAAAAAAGTCAGAAAGAAAAAAAATACAAAGAAAGAATAAAATAAAAATTTTGTTTCATTAAAAAGATAAACAACTTTGACCAAACCTTAAAAAACTAATAAAATAAGGAGGAAATGTAACCAAATAAATAAAATTATAGATGAGTAAGGGGATATTACAACAAATTAAAAAGAAATTCAGATTATTAAGGAATACTTTGAAAACTTATATCTAATGAATTACAAAATATAGAAAAATGGATAAATTTCTAGATGCATATGACCTATCAATATTGAATCAAGAGGAAGTAAACTGTTTAAACAGATCTATAACAAGCAATGAAATTGAAGAAGTAGTAGTCTCACCAAAGAAAAGCTCAGGACTAGATAGATTCATTGCTGAATTCTTCCAAGCTTTTATAAAAGAACTAACACAAATCCTCTTCAAACTATTTCATAAAATACAAAGGGAAGGATTGTTACCAAACTCATTCTATGAAGTCAGAATTGTTCTGAGACCCAAACCAGAAATGGACATTAGAAAAAAAGGTATAGAACAATTTCCTTGGTTAACATAGATGCAAAAATTCTTTTTTTTTCATTTTTCTTTTATTATTCATATGTGCATACAAGGCTTGGGTCATTTCTCCCCCCTGCCTCCACCCCCTCCCTTACCACCCACTCCACCCCCTCCCGCTCCCCCCCCTCAATACCCAGCAGAAACTATTTTGCCCTTATTTCTAATTTTGTTGTAGAGAGAGTATAAGCAATAATAGGAAGGAACAAGGGTTTTTGCTGGTTGAGATAAGGATAGCTATACAGGGCATTGACTCACATTGATTTCCTGTGCGTGGGTGTTACCTTCTAGGTTAATTCTTTTTGATCTAACCTTTTCTCTAGTACCTGTTCCCCTTTTCCTATTGGCCTCAGTTGCTTTAAGGTATCTGCTTTAGCTTCTCTGCGTTAAGGGCAACAAATGCTAGCTAGTTTTTTAGTTTTTAATACAATACTTAGAAATGGAATTTGACAACAAATTAAGAAGATCATATACCATGATCAAGTAGGTTTCATTCCAGGAGTTTAGAATTCTCAATAATATGCAAATCAATTACTGCAATACAGCACACAAATAGAATAAAGGAGAAAAATCACATAGTCATTTCAATAGATGCAGAAAAAGCCCTTGACAGCATTCAACATCCCTTCATGATAAAAAAACTGCAAAAGGAGTGGATTTCAACATAATAAAGGCTATATACTATAAATTTATAACCAATATCATACTAAATGAGGAAAAACTGGAACAATTTTTCTTTAAAATCAGCAACAAACTAGGGTGTCCGATCTCTCTATTCTTATTCCATATAGAAATTGAATTCTTTTTTCAGTACTAGGTTTTGATCTCAGGGCCTTATTCTTGCTAGAGAGGTGACCACCTCCATGTTCATGGATTGGCAGAACTAATATTGTGATAATGGTTTTATTACTATAAGCAATATATAGATTCAATGCAATTCCCATAAAATTTCCAATGTAATTTTCTGAGAAATAGGACTATCAATCCTAAAATTCATATGGGATTACAAAGAACCATGAAGAGCCACAGCAATCTGTAGCAAAAAGTGCAGCTCTGAAAGTATCACAATACCAGACTTCAAGTCATACTATAGAGCCATGGTAATAAAACAATATGGTACCACCACAAATAGACATGTACACCAATGGAATAGAATATGAGATCCAGAAGTAAGCCCACACACAATATCCATCAGAATATTTGACAAAGATGCCAAAGACTTGCACTGGAGAAAAGTTAGCCTCTTCAACAAGTGACATGGGAAAACTCTATATCCATATGTAGAAGACTGATCATAGACTTCTATCTCCCACCTTGTATTAAAATTAATTTAAAATGGATCAAATACCTAAATGTGAGGCCTGAAACTTTGAAACTACTAGAGGAAAACTGCCCTTGAAGATTGTATTCACAGGAATGCCTTTTTGAATAAGACTTCAATAGAAAAAAGGAGAAGAATTGACTAATGGTATTGCATCAAATTAGAAACCTTCTGCATAGCAATGAAAGGGATTGCTAGAATTAACAGACAGTCCTCGGTACAAATGGCCAATAAATTCATGAAGAAGTGTTCAACTTTCCTCACTATTAAAGTGATACAAATCAAAACTACAAAGATTTTTGTCTTACCTCAGTTAGAATGGCCATATTCAAGAACAAAAACACATCAAATGCTGGTGAGGATGTGGCAAAACAAGAACCCTTATACAGTCTTGGTGGGAATGGAAATCATTACAACCATTATGGAGGGCAGTATGGAGATTCCTCAAAAAGCTAAAGACAGAACTGCCGTATGATCCTGTGATACCACTCCTTGGCATCTACCCAAAGGAACATAAGTCAGGATACAATAGACACATTTGTATGCTAATGTTTATTACAACACCATTCACAATAGCCAAGCTATGGAAACAACTGAAATGTCCTACAACTGATGAATGGATGAAGAAAATGTGAGATATATATATATATATATATATATATATATATATATATATATGCTCAGCCACAAGGAAGAATGACATACCATGTGGTTTAAAAGTAAGTGGTGAAATTGGAGGACATCATGTTAAGTGAATCAGTAAGTCAGGTTCAGAAAGACAAATGCTGCATTTTTTTCTCTCATATGTGGAAGATAGATTCAAAAGATAGACAAATACACAAAAACAAACATGATCATATACAAACTCACATGTAGAACATGTTTGTAATAATGGAACTACCCTATGGAACTCAGGAAAGGAGGGAAAAGAAAAGAGAATGATAGAGCATCAAAGTATGATAAAACACCTATGAAGGTAGAGGATATAAGAATATGTATTGAAATCTATTGAAAAATGGGGATGGGATAGAAGAGGTAAGGGAGAGTAAGGGAAAGGGCTGAATGGACCGAAGTAATGTACACTCACAGAGGGAATACATTGAGAAACCCCTTTGAATATTGGCTTAGAAATTAATAATGAAAGACAGGATTGTAAATTGGTATAGCATATGTGGGGGTACTTGTGGGAGGGAGAGAGTGAAAGAAGGAAATTAAGGTGAAAGAATGTGGTTGATGAACTTCATATACCTATATGAAATAGAACAATGAAACATCTTGCAATTGCTTGAAGTGGGGTGGGGACAGTGTTGAGGGGGAGAGGTGGTGAGAGTGATCTAACAAATGTACAATATAGCCTATTTGGAATTGTCACAATGCTGAATCCTCTCTGTAAAATGAATATATCCTAAATTTTTTTTTAAAAGATAATCCTCAGAATTGGAGAAAATTATATAAAGGGTTAATATTTAGAAAATATAAAGAGCTACAAATCTTAATCATCCAAATACTAATCCAGTTAACAAATGGGAAAATGAATTGAACAGACAGTGCTCAGGAGAAGTAGTAAATATGGCCAATTAAAACATGAAGGAATGCTCAATACCCTTAACAATAAACAAAATACTAGTCAAAACTCCTCTGAAATTCTATTTCACCTCAGTAAGAATGGGTATCCTTAATAGGAAACAACCAACCACAGACGCTGGTGAGGATGTGGGACAAAGGGAACCCTCATATACTGTTGATGGGAATGTAACTTAATGTAACCATTCTGGAAGTTAGAATTGAGCTTCCAGAAAATTAAAAAAGTTAATTACCTTGTGATCCTCATAAACCATTCTTGTGCATATACCCAAGGAAATCACAGTCAGCATACATTTGAGATGCCCGTACACCCATATTTATCACAGCACAATTCACAAGTGCCAAGTTGTGAAATCAGCCTTGTTGCTCAACAGTGGTTAAGGAATGGATAATGAAATTATAGTATATATATATATAATATATGTACATATATATATGTATAAACAATTAGGTATTATACAGCCATAAAGGATAATGAAATTATTTCATTTGCAGGGAAATGAAAGGAATTTGACATTGAATGTGTTAAATGAAATAAGCTGAACTCAGAAAATCAAATATTGCATGTTTTCTCTTATCTGTGGAATGTAGAGCTAAAAACAAACAAAAAGACATGAAAGTACTGGTGGGATTGTTTATTTTGGGGGATCTAGTGTTGGAGGGGAGGCACCAATTCTCTTCAAACAATTCCATAAGATAGAAAAGGAATGAATGTTCCATAAAATAGAAGAGAAGGGGTGATGAGGAAGGGATGATGGGATATATATGATAGAAGCATATTGTATACATGTACAAAAATGTTATAATGAAACCCATTATTTTGTAAAACAAAAAATTAAAAAAAAGAAAAGCTATATAAAATAGCAGAAAATAATCAAGCATATCAGCCTGTGATGCAAATGGCCAGTTTCTTAATTACATTCTTCCTACTTAAACTAACCATTTCTTTGCCACTATGAGGACTGCATTACTTGCTCTTTTCATAGTTATGGAAAAGTATATTTATCAGCTTAGATGTATTGAGTATCTATAACTTCCTATAGGATTTCATTTAAAATTTGTGTCTGGAATTCTAGATTTGTCTAAATTTCAAATTGAAGAGGAACCCATTATCTATAACTTTCCTTATTTATTCTATAGCTCTAGAATTTAAAAAAAGAGTTCATTTTTTGGAACATTTTTGAAGGATATTCAACCATATAACTATATTTGTTTTAGAATACGAGCTACATTATTTGTGAAATGCAGCATAATAGAACATTATGAGCCAAAATGAATATTTATCCAAATTGAAAACAGTGATAGACGGGGAGTAATCCTATGAAATGCAAACTCAATTCTCAGAGTGGAACATTCAACCTTCTAACAGTTGCTTTTTGAATGAAAGTTATATGTTTATCTGAAATACAGCATAATAGAACATCATGAGCCAAAATAAATGTTTCTCCAAATTGAAAATGGTCATAGATGGGGAATAATCCAATTAAATGCAGTGAGTTCATTGTTCATTAAGACATCTTGGTTTGGCTTTCTCCCTGCATTGAAAATCCATGAAGAAAACTTATGCTGGGATGCAGTGTGCAGTTTTAAGCACAAAGTAAAGGCTAATTTCCCTAGCATTATTATTTCTAAAAATGTAATGTTTTTTAAACTAAGGCGTCTCATGGATATTAATGTATATTTATTTCTTATTGTTTATATTAGAATGATATACTGAGTTGAAAACCTTTGAAAATGGCTAGGTGCTGGTGGCTTACACCTGTAATCCTAGCTACTCGGGAGGCAGAGATCAGGAGGATTGTGGTCCAAAGTCAGTCCAGGTAAAAAGGAAAAAAAACTTTTGAAAATGAATTTTTTTATGTGTCCTTGATCATTTTCTAGGTTCCATAAAATTTCTGCCACTCTGTCGCTGTACTCATGCACTCTCCTTTAGGTACACTGACTGAAATATAGTTGCCAATTCACTGTTTTGTAATTTATGTGTGTGTGTGTGTGTGTGTGTGTGTGTGTGTGTGTGTTGATGGAGTTACAATGCAAACACTGCACAATAGGAACCAAAAATATAGTAAAACCAAATCATAAGTGGGATATCCTATGAAACTTTGAGCCTGGGATTTCAAGTTTGTCATTTCACCAAAATAAACTGTTAGCAAAATGTGACAAACATTCCAAGACTTAAGACACAGGAGATGCCACCTAATATGAGGGTTTTTAGACAATGCACTATATCCATTAAATATTTCAAAATCATCTGCAAAACCAGTGGAAATTCATTTCATGATTTTCTTTTACAAATATAAAACCCAAGTTTCATATACGATATGATATCAGTTGTGTATGAACACATTCTGGAAGTAAACTTTACTAGTACAAAAATATTATATCTATTATTCACATAGTTCTAGACTTTTCAAATTTTCAACAATAAACCAATCATCAGATAAAAATTATGTGTAAAATGTTAATGTATTTAACAAAGTGAGCTCAGTCATGACTGTCCATCCTCATGAAATAGTCTCTTATGCAGTTATATTTAATATCAATACAAAAAATGGAGAAAATGCAAATACCTAGTAGTTTTAAATTTTATGCAAATTCAAATAAGCAATATCTTGAACTAAGAAGTGCTAATTGGATATTATTTTCAAGTACATATTATTTCAGCATATACAAATTCTATAAAGAAAGTTATATTAATTATGTCAAGTACATAGTATGGTTAAAAGAAGAGAAAAGCCAAACTAGATATCTCTCAATTTCCAGAAAATGGATTATGTTACTTCAACTTCTTATAATCCTATATAGTTTCTAAACTATCTATTTTAGTCAGTAATTACTAAAAATGAGGAATTATTTATAAAAGTATGCAATCTACTGTTATTAATTTTCCATTATTCATCCTGTTAACAAGATGAAGCAGTAATTTGACCTGAGTGAGAAGTGGTCTGATCATTTTTTTGAACACGTACAGAGCAGGGGAAGTTTCTAGAAAATCCATGTGGATTAATAGTAGATACTTATTTTCCTCTTGAGGTTCACAGGAGTAGGCAATTAGCTGTGTCTACAGAATCAGGACCTGCAATTCACTGAAGACCTGAGTGTCTTCTGGGGCTGTGACCACAGACACTTCTGTGGAACCTGTGGAGAACATCACTCTTCAAATTTGTCACCCCTGCACAAGTCCAGATTCAGCAGGAGTCCCTATCTGAGAGACATCAGGTCAGTAAGTGTTGTGTCATCTGAATCATTTCTTTGGAAAAGCAGCCTGATGCTGCTTCACTGTTTACCAAGCAGATTAGACAAGATGGAAGTGACAGTTCTTTAATTCATGAAGAATATTATTAGAAGCATCTTACTGGAAATAGGATCCCTTCATAAATAGCTGTCACATTTCTTACTTCAGCCTGGGAAGAAAGCAGTATTTATTTTCTGGATGTGTGTGTGTGTGTGTGTGTGTGTGTGTGTGTGTGTGTGTGTAATGTGCAGTAAAATAAGTTAATATTTAAGCTTATATCTACACATAAAACTGTAATTTAGAAGTGTCTGCTGTACATATTACCATATCTGGCCTCTCATCAATCCTAGCCATTAGGCTGTGCAAATAATGTGTATCTCTAATTGTATATATAGCTAACTTCAGATTCTAGCATTTTTCTTATCGTCCTGGTGATAGAACATTTTTTCAGGCAAATATGACTTAAAAAGATGGGTATTGGAGGGTTTTTTTCTTTCTGAAAACTAGAGCACCATTGGCTATGAAAAAGTTTTCTGAAACTGCTGCCAAATGCTTTGTTTGACAAATGTTTTATAATAGCTTGGGAATAACAATTCACCTTTAAAACTTCTCATTGCTTTTGAATGGATCTAATTGCTGTTTTTATCTTGAATAGCCCATTCCATGCCTCTGCCACTGTTTCCTATAAGGGTATGAAACTGATTGATTTAGTTAAAGAATGTATTTGTTTTTCAGCTTTATGGACAGCCTCTTTATTTCAATGTCTGTGCGGAGTGCTGCCATTGAGACTGAACCCATTTTCTGTCTAGTTCTCCAACTAGGCCATGCATATTGAACTACATGGCCAAGAAATGCAACATCCATTACTGGTTTTATTCTTCTGGATAATTCTTAGATATGGTCACCCTGGCTAGCTCATGCCAATTTCACTATGGATTTCTATGGTTACACTCATTATAAAACTCTGTTATGATGTGGGAGATGGTCTCATTCCATAAACCCAGAGAGACACCAGTCTTATGCTGGTCACTGGAACCCTATATACTCCATTATAAGGAGAGAGCCCAAATATATTTTACTATTTTCACTGAGATGCCAGGGCAGAAGGTGATATGTTGTACTCTCTGATCAACTATAGAATTTCCCTGAGTTTATTTACATTTTAATCCTCTTCTACTTCCTTATAGACATTATGTGATACAGGTAGATGGCTATCATTCAGTTTGGTGTATGTGTGTTCTATTTGTTTTAACTCTCAACATCAGTCCTGATGTATTGTGGTGGCCGTGTTTTATATTTGTTTGGATTTATCTGACAATGACTGACCTTTACTGGAGCTTGGAAGATTGTGATCTGAAATTGTTCATCTGAATTTCCTACCTTCTGAGTCCTGGTGTACCACAGCAGATAGAAATGGTTACTTATCCTTTTCTTCCCTAGTCCTTTCCCTAATCTTTTAATGGCCCATCCCTCTCATAGGGAACTTTAAGTCCTATAGAGGCACCTTAAGGCCTTCTCTTCTCCTTAGCTTATATGCATTGGCGCGCAGCAAAGTAACATGTTTGTCTGGGTAGAAAATGAAGATGCTCCAGGAGGCTCAGGTTTCAATTCCAGATCCATGTTCAGCACCTGCCTGGCAAGTGTGAAGCCCTGAAGTTCAAACCCCAGTGCCATAAAAAAAAGGAAGACCAGATTTATGTTCAAAGAGTAGAAGATGACAGGACTCCAGAGACAAAGACTCTGCCCAACTTGGAGACTGCTTCATGGTAAACCCTTTGTGTTCCACAAAAGGTCTTTGGGTTCTTAAGCTCCCTGAAGATGGTGATTTGAGCCAAAAAAACTTCTCTATATTCCTCCAGGCCAGCCATGAATAAATCTATATTTTTCCACTAACTTTTGCTTCCTGAATTTTCAAAAGAGAGTCTAGCAGTATGAATTCAGATTCTGGTAGTATTGGGAGAAAGGATGTTTATATTGCCTTGCTGGGGAACAGATTCAGCATTCTTGGTTCATAAAATTTTTTTCACTCAAATTTTTCTTGATGTTGTTTTATTGTCTTTTGGAATTAACTAGAGGAATTATTAAAGTGTGTTAACAATTTTTATTCTGTCATATTTATGCTTAGAAAAAATTACTCTTGCTATAGGATAAATTATTCTTTTACTAGTCTAGTTGTCAAATAATTTATTAATTATAATTAACTCAAGTAACCTTTTATTTGCTATGGCCAGTGATGTATTTTTACTTAAAATCCCTTCAGTCCTCTTTGGCTATAAATCTGTTAAGATTATTTATAATCTTTAGCTTCATCAGTTCATAAAGAATCAAAATATATCTTCTTGTCTAAAACTAGAACAAAGTTGAGTTTTTAGTTCAAGTAAGAATTTTGTCATTTTTGAAAGTGGTTTTTCAAATTTTTACATATATTTCTCTAGTATTTAGTTTGATTTGTCAATATTCTCATGCAGCTAAGAAGGCCGAGACCTGGGTGGAGAGTAAAGGACAAGTCTCAGAGCATCACAGGCAGCTCATTAGTGTAACAGAGGGGAAGACAAAGGCTATGGGTTATTGGGAATGTGTTGACATTTTCTTCTGATTCCTTATCCTATCAAATTTTATCTGTTTAAACATTCTATAATTCCTAAGCAGATACTTCTATCTTAACAAAGCTTTCTATTCCCATTGTTTCATGAGATGTTATCCATAAGTAAACAACAGAAGTCTGAAAAAGAACAAAGTAGTGGTAAGAATAAAAAAGGGCTGACGATCACCAGGAATCCCACAAAATAACCAGATAAGAGAATTGACCCACAGTGGGTTACAAGGTGATGTATTGGCCAGAAGAAATTGGAAGTGCAGAGACTCCATCCTTCTCTGTGAGTCACCCACATATAATGATGTGGCAGATAGCACAAGTTAAATTGAGGCAAACTTCTTGTAACTGACATGTGATAGGGAAAATGGGAAGATTGTAAGAAATATGTGGGCTTGCGAAATGCCATTGACATTTCACTTTAATTTGAGTGTGTAGAAAGTTCTGTTAAGGAAATTCTGGGGGAGGTTTAAAAGTCCTGAGAAGAAACAGATGATTTGGATGATAATGCAGATTCTTGGAGCTTCACTGATTTGAGGCAGACACACCTTTTTTTGATGTCTTAGAACACAGGGAGAATCTTAACAGATTAAAAGTTTTTATAGAAATAAGGAAAATATGAATTGTTCACAGAATTAAAACCTTTAAAATAGTTAAAGCGAAAGTACGAGCATAAAATGTCTGTATTAATGGAATATCATGTGATGTTTTGATGCATGTTACATGGTGCAGTGTTCAAACTGAGGTAAACATATGTATCTCCTCAAACATTTTTCATTTCCTTATGATGGAAACTTCTGCTTCTAGATTACTTTAAACATATAGTACATAGCACATGATTTTTACTCATAGTCATTCTACTGTACAAACACCAAAACTTCTTGCTCCTGACTAACTATAACTCAGTATTTGTTGTTCTTTTTTCATTGTTCCTTCCTTTCTACCTTCCCAATCTCTGATAACCACCATTCTATTCTCATCTTTTGTGACACTCTTCTTTTTGAGATTGCACATATGAGTAAAATCGTGTGGTACTTGTCTCTCTGTGTCTGGCTTCTTACATTTAAAATAATGACTTCCAATTCCATCTATGTTATTACAAATGACAAGATTTCGTATTGTTTTATGGCTGGCTATAACTACTTTTGTGTATCTACCATGCTATCTATATGCATTTATCAGTTAATGAATACTTATGTTGTCTCTATTTTTTAGCTATTGTGAATAAAATGATACAATAAACATGGGAGTATAGGTTTTTTTATTTCAAATATGGAACTTCATTTCCTTTGGATATGTACTCATTAGAAATGTTGCTGCATTGTATAGTGTTTCTACTTTTAACAATTGAGGAATCTCCATACTGTTTTCCACAATTACTATAATTTACAGTCCCACCAACAATGCACAAATGTTTCCCTTCATACCCATGAAAGCACTCTACATTTTGATAATAGCTTTTCTTACTAAAGTTAGTACATTTCCTTGGTTTTCCCTGATGGTTAGCAATATTGAACCTGTTCTTTTATATATCTATTCAACATTTTTATGTCTTCTTTTTACAGATGTCTATTAGATAATTTATCCATTTTTAAATAAGATTTTTTTGCTGTTAAGTTCCTTGGATATTGTGGATAATAACCTTTGTTAGATGTAGGATATGCAAATATTTTCTCAAATTCTATAGATTGTCTCTTTACTCTGGTGATTATTTCTGCTGTTTTGTAAAGTTTTTTAAGTTTGATGAAATCTTGTCTGATTCTGCTCTTATTTTCAGTGCTTTTGAGGTCCTAAGTAAAAATTATTATACAGAATAATGTAATAAAACACTTTTTTGATATTTTCTTTCAATTATTTCATAGTCTCAGGCCTTACGTTTAAGTTGTTACTTCATTTATAGTTGATTTTTTGAATATGAGAGGCTGGAGTCTCATTCCATTCTTGTGCATGTGGATATCCAATTTTGCCAGCACCATTTATTGAACAGACTGTCTTTTCTTCCATGTAGATTTTGACTCTTTTGATAAAGATTAATTGACTGCAGATGAATGGGCAGAGTCCATTCATCTTGGGACATGTTTCTATGTTTATGCCAATAGCGGGTTCGATTACTACAGCTTCGTAGCACATTTTGAAGTCAGGTAGTATAACGCCTCCTCTTCTTGCTCTTTTTGTTAAGACTGATTAGGTTATTTGACTTTTTGTTGTTGGTTTTGTTTGTTTGTTTTGTTGTTGGTTGTGACTCCACAAAAATTTTAGGATTTTTTTTCTATTTTCTCTGTCAAATGTTATTGATATTTTGATAGGGATTGCATTGGATCTGTGTATTGTACTGAAGTCTGTCTCTCCTTTTAAGTTTGTTAATATCTGTTTTGCTTACTTGATTGCTCTGATAGCGAGTTTACATGATATATGCTTGTAATCCTTATTTACTCTTGAAGAATTGACTTCTTTATCATTTATAATGAACTTCCTTATCCCTGTTCACTGGTTTTGATTTAAAATCTTTTTTATCTGATGTAAGAGTGGCTACTCTTTCTTTTGGATTCCATTAGTATATCTTATTCCATCTAGTCTGTCAATATCAAATACAGTTCTTGCTCCAAAGGGAATAACAGATAGTTTATTATGAGCCAAACATGAGTGACCATTGCCCAGGAAACAGACTCAGGCTACCCTGAGCAATGTGTCCCACTGTGGAAGAAGTCACATGAGCTTTTATAGTCACAGAACAAAAAGAAAGTAAAAAAATCAATGCATTTACCAAACACATTGGTGGGAACATTAGGTAAGAGGGCTGTAGCAGAGTGAGTAAATCTCTTCCATATGTTTTAGATACTATCGTTACTGGGTAGAAGGTAAAGATTTACCAAGTTTAGCAATACATTCCAAAGTTTTGCTAATAGGTACAAGGATGTTAGGTCAGCTCTAGAGATAATAAATGGCTATCAAAGGGACTACAGAGAGCCAGAGATAAATTTGGCTCTCAATCTGCACTATCATAATGTTCTACTCAGTCTGCAGCATCTTGCACACAGATGTGACCTCCTCAGAGAACTTCAGTTCACAATTCATTTTAAGTCTATTTATATTCTAGAAGTGAAGTGAGTTCCTTCTAAGCAGAAAATGTTATATTACATTTACTTTTTAATATTATTTTTGTTTTATTTATACATTATATATAACTGTAAAGAAAATGATAATTCCTACAGAACTTATAGTTTTATCCACTACCACCAGTTCTGGAAGTTTTGCCTAAAACTACACACAAACACACACACACACACGCGCACACTCACACTCACACACACAGAACAGGAAATGTCCTTGCATGACTGACAGAGAAGTCACTCACATTCACATGAACACAACTAGTCTCCAGGGAACTTGAAGTTTCCTTTATTCAAATCTGTGTTTTTCAGTTAAGATGAGGCTGATTAATACTAATAGGTATTCCTCCAGCCCCTATTCCATGTCAGTGTCAGACATCCCCAGTAGATCATGTAGATTGTTTCACACTTTATCCAGTTTGATTTCAAATTCTTCTCAACACAGCTCTTCAGAAATCCACAATTAGAAAGTGTTGACACATAAGATTAAACTTATTTACCATATCAGATTAAAGCAATAGTTTGAATAAATAAGCTTTATATTCCATTTGGCATTGTCAAGTTCCACCTGGACCCAATAACCTTTTAATGTTGATCCAAATTCTTATGAACTTTCCTTATTCCTCTTCATTTTCCATTTTCTCCTGACTGTAATTCTTTGCGTTTACTTAGTATTCCTTTTGCTTGAATATTGTACAATTAATGTCTTTTATTACACTTTTTATTTTGCTTAGTGTACATTATAGCCTGAGGATTTCTATTTAATTTTGTTAAGTTACATCACTCTCTCTGAAAGCAGATATTTTGAATTACCTGAGAGTTTGCTCATATTGATTGCTACATGGCTGGATTCTGGTGTTTCATTTTATCCATAGGTGAAGTGACATATCCTTGAAATTTCTTGCAGCTTCTGGTTTCATTGTACCACATCCTGTACTGGATTTCAAGTCTATTACCCAGATTTAATTCCTTCTCCTCTCTAAGTGGGAGGCATCTCTATGCTGTACTGGGGAAGGAGTGGCACAGGCAACTCCTCCTTGTCTTCTTCAAAACATCGTTTCTTATTATATTAACACTAGTTACTGGGGTCTTTTGCTTGATTTCCTTAGCTCTGTGCATGACACTTCAGGTTGGTGTGTCAGCAGAGAGGAGATTTCTGGAAGGTTTTACTCTACTAACATCTTCCTCTGTCCTCTTTCTAGTAAAAATACTTGACATATTTTAGAAAATTTGAGAAACTGTATGCTATTGAGTATGAACTCAAGGCATTATGAGGCAGACTCTCTACCACTTGAGCCACTCCCCCTTTTTTGTTTTAATTATTTTTCACACACGGGTGTCACATTTTTCTCTGGGCCTGGCTAGGACTGCAATCTTCCTACCTATATATATATACCTCCCTCATAGCTGGAATTAAAGCATACACGACCAAGCCCAGGTTATTTGTTGATATAGGGTCTTGCTAACATTTTAGCAAGCCTGGGCTCAAACTGCAGTCTTTCAGATCTCTGCCTCCAATGTAGATGGGATTATAGCTGTGAGCCACCAAGTCTGCCTTTGCAATAGTGTGTTCAATGACACATTTAAAGGAATTTGACTAAATTTGTGACCGGTAATATTTTTAAAAATTTGATGTACAATTAGAAATATTAGTTGCTTAATAAATATTTATAATCCCAGCTACTCAGGAGATAAACATTGAAAGGACTGCAATTCAAGTTCAGCCAGAGTAAAAAGTTATTGAAACCTTATTCCAACCAACAAATCAGGCATGGTGATACTTGCCTGTCATTGGGAGTCATAAGTAAGTGAATTGTGGTCCAAGGCCAGATCTGGGCAAATTGTAAGAACCTATTTGAAAAATTACTAAAGCAAGAAAGGGTTGTGGCTCAAGTAGTAGAGCACCATCCTAGCAAGCACAAACCACTGAGTACAAATCCCATTACTACCAAAAGAAAAGATATATTTAAATAATGTGAAACTATTCTTAAAAGGTCTGTATACTTAGATATTTGACATTAAGAAACAAGCATTACTAACACTTTCTGACAAAAAATTACCCTTCAAGTTCAAAGATGTGAAAATATCTACAGGATTATGATTCCTGTAAAATCTCAATGGACAGGGATTAAGGAGATATAAATACACATGCTCTAGGTAAAATGAAGTACAATGCTAGTGCCTCAAAATTTTGCAAGTATGAATTTATATTAATAAACATAAGGACATTTTTTGTCTATCTGATCTCCTGTGAGAAATGCTTTAAATTCAGTTATGTGAACCACTCTGTTCATAATATAAAAAGAATATTCCCATTCTAGATGAGGAATCAGAGCATAATCTAATTTATTTCTTTTCAATCAAGTTCACATCTGAATTTGGAAACACTGAGGTTTTTCATTAAGTATTTAAATTGCAGCAAACATTATTATGTCTGGCACACGTTTACTTATATGCTTATAAATAATATGTTTACTTTTGTTCTTTAGGTAAAATAATTTTAATCAGTCACTCCATCATGTGGAAGGCCAATGAAACTCTGAGTGGTGAGTTTTACTTGTTGGGAATCTTTAGTCAGTTCTCACACCCTGGTCTCCTCTGCTTTCTCATGTTCAGTATGTTTTTGATTGCCATGTCAGGGAATACTGTATTGGTCTTTCTGATCCATAATGACTCTTCTCTGCATACTCCCATGTATTTCTTTATTAACCAGCTCTCACTCATGGACCTGACATATATTACTGTGACTGTGCCCAAAATGCTGGTGAACCAACTGACCAACATGAAGACAATATCAGTACTTGGGTGTGGAACTCAGATGTATTTTTATCTGATGATAGGAGGTGCAGAGTACTGTCTTCTAGCTGCCATGTCATATGACCGCTATGTAGCCATCTGTCATCCTCTCCGTTACTCTGTCCTCATGAACCATAAGGTGTGTCTCCTTCTGGCATCTGGCTGCTGGTTTGTGGGATCATTAGATGGCTTCATGCTCACTTCCATCACCATGACCTTCCCTTTCTGCAGATCCCGGGAGATCCACCATTTCTTCTGTGAGGTTCCTGCTCTATTGAAGCTCTCCTGTTCAGACACCTCACTCTATGAGATTTTCATGTACCTGTGCTGTGTCCTCATGCTCCTGATACCTGTGATAATAATTTTAGGCTCCTACTACTTTATCATCCTTACAATTCACAGGATGAATTCAGTTGAGGGCCAGAAGAAGGCCTTTGCCACCTGTTCCTCCCACATTACTGTTGTCACGCTCTTTTATGGAGCTTCAATGTACAACTACATGCTCCCTAACTCATACCACACCCCTGGGAAGGACATGATGATGTCCTTTTTCTATACCATCCTCACACCTGCCTTGAATCCTGTCATTTACAGCCTCAGGAATAAGGATGTTACTGGGGCTTTGAAGAAAATGCTGAGAGTGGGGAAAGTTCCATATTAAAGTGTGAAGAATATTTGCTCTCTCTTTCAAAGTGTCTCTGTCTTCACTTTAGATTTCCTTCCACCAAACAACCATCATATTGTGATGGTGCCTCCCTGAGTTGTCCTTCAGAGGATTCTAGCCAAATTTTCCTCTTTATAGAAAATCAGTCATGCTTCAGGTGATGCTCACTTATCCTTCTTTTCCCATAGTGCTGACCTCTAGTCCATTCCATTAAGCCAATGACATTTTTAGATTACAGTTGAAGAATACAATACTAAATCTGTAGGAGGCAAAGGCAAGAAGATTAAGAATTAGAAGCTATCCTAGGCTATATAACAAAGGAATCTCTTAAAAAATAATTAAAATTTATTTAGAAGTAAATCTGTGATTAAAACTATCAGAGAATCCTTTCTTTCAACAGAGGTTCATGTTTTGATAGCATCATAGGCTCGGTAATCAATGTATAAGAATTTACAGTGGTCTCATAGTCACTCACTATCCACTCTGGAAGGAATTTTCATTCCTTGAGTCATTTGACATGCTGTAGGGGAGCGCTATGTCATTCACATTTTACACAGGAAGTTTTTAAAGCTTGCCCTGACTTTCTCTGTGTAGGAGATCCTCAGGGATAGGTACCACATTCAGACTCCTAATTAAGAGGATCAGTGTAAACCACTCAGAACCTCAGAGAGCCTAAATCTATAGTATTGATTTTCTTTCTGTCAGTACTTCTGACATGCTGCAGTCTCAGTAAATTTTCTGTTTTCTAAGAGGACATATAAACCCATTCTTTTCCAATAATAGATGAGAGCCATGAGCTATCCAGAATGCATGTGTGTAGACAAGAATTGTACCTATTCATAGACTTTCTCAATAAAAGAATTTTCTCATATTCTCCTTATTTGTACCATTAATATACACATGTTTAGAATACAATTTCAAATTATATATATGTACATATATGGCTACATCCTTATTCATTTAGTTAACAAATAATAATGATGACAATTATAGTTATAATTAAAAACTGGTGTGCTTACCCTGATACAGGCACTATCCTAAGTATGTTACATGTATGGAAACTTTCATTATCCCAGTTTTATGATTAACCCAATTCCACAGCTAATATTGATAAAATTCCATAGATTTGATTTACTTGAACAAGGTTGTGAAGCTTCTCAGGTACTCTACCCTGTGTAGAGTACCCTGTGTGAGTGAAGCCCAAAAATGCAGATTACAGTCCATGCCCTCCCACACTGTGCTGCCTCCCATGGCGTCTGAAGTCTTTTCGTGCATCATGCTGCAATGCTGGAAGCACTCTAGCTCTTTCCATGTAAGAGATTTTCACATGCTCTTTCCTCCCTTTAGTGCTCTTTTGCTAGAGATTTGCATGGCCATATCCTGCTCATTTAAGACTCAACTCATTCATTCACTCTGCAAATAAATATCAAGTATCTGCTATGTGCCAGTCACTGCTTACACATTGAGGATACATCAATGAGAAAAACAGACAAAAAAGCAATCTTCTTAGCATTTGAAGGAATGAACAGAAAAGAAATTGAAGAAAATATGAAAAACTATTGGGAGAAAAGTGTTAGGGGTTTGGCAGGGCAGAGGTCTTAGGATGTGAAGTTACATTTTCTGTAGGGACTTAGGTTAGACCCCACGGTGGTGGTTAATTAAAGGCATAAAAGATGCGAGTTGGTGAGCTCTGTTGATAATGGGGTAAATGCATTGTATGCACAGAGCAGAGATAACACAGACCTGAGAAGGTTGGGGCAGAATAGTGAGCAACCTCTTTTAACAAAGAGATGGAAGGGTTCAGTATTTCTCCAAAGTACTAGACTTTTTCTTGTACTTTAACCTGAGTGTGATTCATAACATTTTGGTCAATAGTAATGGTACAAAAAGCAGGCTTATGAGTACTACGGAGTTCCAGAGTGCAAATGAAGCATCCTAGAACAAGAAAGGAGATGTGGCCCAGCCACATATAAACTTTAAGGGAAGTCAAGGAATATCCAGTTCAGCTGTAGAGTATGAGATCAGATGGGAGCCAGGGCCCTGATGTCCAGTTATGCTACAAGAGTAAGTGAGGGACAAGAACTCCCCAGTAATGTGGGAGAGAAACCAGAAGCTTCTGTTCACACAGCTGAATGAATGTACTAAAGAAAAGAAACCAAAGCTATGCACTGGTGATTTATACCTGTAATCTGAGCTACTTAGGAAACTCAGATCAGGAGGACTGCAGTTTGAGAACAGCCTGGGAAAAATGTATAAGATCTCATCTCAAAGAAATAGCTGGCTCAGTGGCATATATCTGTCCTCCCAAACTATAAGAGAGGCTGAGTACAGGAAGATTGTGGGTTCTCGCCACCCTAGGCAAAATGTCTGTGAGATTCCACTTACCAAAAAAATGTTGGGCATGGTGGCATTTGCTTGTCATCCCGAGGATGTTTGGAATTGACTGATATCTTGACACTTTTTGGTATGTTTTGCTATTAAGAAAGTATATATAGGACCAGGCACCATGGCTCACAATGACTCACATCTGTAATCTCAGTTACTTGGAAGGTGGAGATCAGAAGGATCACAGTTCAAGGACAGCTTAAGAAAAGTTACTGGGACCCTATCTCAATTAATAAGGTGGACATTGAGGTATGCATCTGTGATCCCAGCTACTCAAGAGACTACAGATAGGAGAATTGTAGTCTGAGGCAGGCTGCAGGCAAAAACATGACACCCCACCTAAAAAGTAAAAACAAGTAAAGCAAAAATGGTGAGGTCCTGAGTTCAAACCCAAATACCACTAAAAAAATGTATATCTAAGGGATGCATACATTTTCACTTGTGTAACAAATTATCCCAAAATGTAGCTGCAAACAATGACAATTTACTACTCTAGGTTCGCTGGGTCAGATCTGGGAGCAGCTTCGCAGGTGTCGCTGAGTTGCAATGAAAATACTGTCTGGAGCTACTATTCTCTCAAGACTCCTGTGGATGTGTGGAGGATGACCTCTTCCAAACTCCCTCAAGTGACTGTTGGCAGGCCCTAGGTCCTAGTTGACCAGTGACATCCAGTCCCTGCCACTTGAGCCTGTCTGTAGGTCTGCTTACAAAATGGTTCTGACTTCACACTGAATGAACAGTTGAGTCAGGAAATAAGAGAGCAAGCATACTGAGCAAGATGGGATCCACAGATGTTTTTGTAATCTACTTTCTGAAATTAAATGAATATTTCCATATTCTAGTTCTGATGCATGACATGATCAAGGCTACTGCTGGTAATTGTTTTTCATTAACATTTTTGTTAGTATATATTGTCTGTAAGGAGGGGCTTCATTGTGATATTTACATATGTGCTTAGACCATACCTAGGTGAGATTAATCCCTCCATCATTCTCCCTTATCCTTCCTCCCCCATCCTAAAACAATTTCAACTGGCTTCATTGTTCTATATTCATACATGTATATAAAGTACATTAACCATACTCACTCTCCTCAAACTTTTGGTGTCCCTCCCCTCTTCCACTAGTATCTACCTGGACAGGACCTGTTTTATCCTCCTGTCCTTCATCTTTTAAAGTGTATATTAATTACTCAGAGGGGTGCCATCATGTTATTTCACACATGCATATGTTTGTTGTACTTTTGTCAAATTAACACCCTTTCACTTTCTTTATCTATATCTTCCCGCCCCCCTATTATTCAATAGCTCTCAATGGGTTTCATTTTGCCATGTTCATATACAGATGCAATGTATTTCAATATTCTTTACTCTATAATATTCTTGTCTTCTCATACTTTTCAGTAGTGCCCTCACACAGTCCCACTATTAATGATGTTTTCTCTCTCTTTGTATATGTATAGATATGTGTGTGTGTGTGTGGGGGGGACCATGTATGTATTTGTGTATACATTTATCTTATGTCTAGCTTCCATATATGAGGGAAACTCTCAATCCTTCTTACTCTGCCTCCCACAGAGTTCGGATGAAATTCCTCAACTGTCATCTAAACAAAAATTGACTCAATGGAATGGAATACATGTCAGTACTATGAAAAAAAGAGGGATACGTGAGTGTCACCTAACGTGTAAGTAACTTATTCTCTGAAGAGAGGAAAATTGGGATGAAGTCCTCTAATGGACAACTCCAGAAAGCAGACATCATCACAAAATGCTGGTTGTTTTGTGGAAGGACATCTAAAGGGAAGACAGAGACTCTGGAAGACAGAGCAAACTTACTTCACACTTCAACATGGAGCTTTCTCTGCTCTCAACATTTTATTCAGAGCCCTAGTGACATCCTTATTCCTGAGGCTGTAAATGACAGGGTTCAAGACAGGTGTAAGGATGGTGTAGACAAAGGACACTATCATGTCCTTCCCAGGGGTATGGTAGGAGATAGGAAGCATGTAGCTATAGATACCAGCTCCATAAAAGAGACTGACCACTGTAATGTGGGAAGAACAGGTGGCAAAGGCCTTCTTCTGGCCCTCAACTGAATTCATCCTGTGAATTGTAAGGATGATATAGTAATAAGAGCCTAAAATTATTGTCACAGGGATCAAGAGCATGAGGACACAGCACAGGTACATGAAAATCTCATAGAGTGAGGTGTCTGAACAGGAGAGCTTCAATAGAGCAGGAACCTCACAGAAGAAGTGACGTATCTCCCGGGATCTGCAGAAAGGGAAGGTCATGGTGATGGAAGTGAGCATGAAGCCATCAAATGAGCCCACAAACCAGCAGCCAGATGCCAGAAGGAGACACACCTTATGGTTCATGAGGACAGAGTAACGGAGAGGATGACAGATGGCTACATAGCGGTCATATGACATGGCAGCTAGAAGACAGTACTCTGCACCTCCTATCATCAGATAAAAGTACATCTGAGTTCCACATCCAAGTACTGATATGGTCTTCATGTTGGTCAGTTGGTTCACCAGCATTTTGGGCACAGTCACAGTAATATATATCAGATCCTTGAGTGAGAGCTGGTTGATAAAAAAGTACATAGGAGTATGCAGAGAGGAGTTGATATGGATCAGAAGGACCAATATAATATTCCCTGACACAGCCATCAAAAACATACTGAAGATGAGAAAGCAGAGGAGGCCAGGATGTGAGGACTGGCTGAAGAGTCCCATCAGGTAAAACTCACCACTCAGAGTCTTATTGGCCATCCACATGATGGAGTGATTGGTTAAAATTATTTTACCTAAAGGACAAAGTAGACGTTAGGGTATATATAAGCACACACACATATTCCAAGTTTGACAATGTATGCTGCAATTTAGTTAATATTCCATGAAAATTTTCATTTTCCACCTTGAGATGTGATTTTTGTGAAAACAGGTAAGAATTATATTATGAATATGATTCTGGATCTAGTATACTCTTTATATTATAAAAAAAGAGGTTCATGTAACTGAAACTAAAACATTTTTCACAGGGAATCAGATAGTAAAAACTTCTTTATGTTCTTATATAAATGTATATTTTTAATATTTTTGAATTGTTGGTTATACTACCCTTAACATATATTTTATGTGCCTAAATTGCCTAAATCCCTGTTCCATGAGAATTTATAGAGCTAATAATATTGTAGGTATTTCCACATATTTGACATTTAAGGGTCATTTTTTTGTGAGAAAGTGTTGTGAATACCCTTTATAATGTTAAACATTTAAGTATACAGGCCTATTAAGCATATTTTCTCAATATTTAAAGACCTCTTTTCTTTTGGCAGTACTGGGGTTTGAATTCCAGGCCTTGTGCTTGCTGGGTAGGTGCTGTACTACGTAATCCATAATCCTAGCTCTTTCTTGCTTTAGTAATTTTTCAGATAAGTTCTTGTGTTTTTGCTCAGGGATGGCTTTGGACCACAATCTAGTACTTATGCCTCCTATGTAGCTAGGGTTACATGCTTGGTTTGTTGGTTGAAATGAAGTTTTGATAACTATTTTTCTTGGCTACCTTCAACCTGCAAGCCTCATGATCTTTGCCTCCTGAGTAGTTTTGATGGTAAATAACTCTTAAGCAACTAATAATTCTAGCCCAGTTTTATACATCAAATTTTTAAATGTATACACCATCACCAATTTAGTCAAATTTCTTTATGTGTTTCAATAAAGACACTATTGCAAGAAGAGGAGTGGTGGCTCATGCCTGTCATCCCAGGTACTAGGGAGACAAAGATCAGAAAGATCAGTTTTAAACTAGCCTGGGCAAAAAGTTAGCAAGATCTAAGCACAACAAATAATCTAAGCATGGAGGTTAATGCCTTTATTCCAGCTATGTGGAAGCATAGGTAGGAGGATCATAGTACCAGCCTAGCCAGGGAAAAAAGGGAAACCCTTATCTGAAAAAAAAGTTAAAGCAAATAAAAAGGCTTGGAGGTATGACTTAAGTCTACTTGCCTAACAAGCATGAGTCATTGAGTTCAAACCCCAGTACTGCCAAAAAGAAAAAAAACAGCAGTGCAATTTGTAAATTTTTCTAAAATATTTTTGCAAGAAAGAGTACAGAGCAAGATGTCAGTAGAGTAAAACCTTCCAGAAATCTCCATTCTGTGTACACACCCATCTGAACAGCTATTCATACACCCAAGTGTCAGGCACAGAGCT
Organism: Castor canadensis; assembly: GCF_047511655.1. Taxonomy (NCBI): domain Eukaryota; kingdom Metazoa; phylum Chordata; class Mammalia; order Rodentia; family Castoridae; genus Castor; species Castor canadensis. The sequence continues at coordinate 50,105,503 of NC_133400.1, read as the reverse complement.
AAGGAAATCAAGTGAGAGACCCCAGTGCATGGTGTTAGTGTAATAAAAGTAGATGCTTTGACAAAGGCAAGAAAGAAAGAGCTGTCTATGCCATCCCTCCCCCAAGTCCATGCAGTACAGCTGGAGATGCCTCCCACTTAGGGAGGAGAAGGAATGAAATCCTGGTCATAAACTTGAAATTCAGTACCAGGTCTTGTACAATTATTTGAGAAGCCTCAAAGAATTTCAAGGATGTGTCACCACACTTATGGATAAAATAAAACACCAGAAAACAGCTATATGATAACCAATATGTGAAAATTCTCAGATAACTCAAAATATCTGTTTTTAAGAAACTCAGGAAGTTTCAGAGAAAGTGAAGTAAATTTAACAAAATTTAACAGAAATCCTCTAGCTATAAAGTGCACAAAGCAAAATTTAAAATCCAATAGTAGGAATTGATAGTAGAATGATCTAGCAAAAGAAATAATAAGCTTTGAAGGTAGGCTATTTGAAATTACACAGGAGAAAACGGAAAAGTAAAAGAAGAAGAAGAAGGAAAGCTCACAGGAATTTTGGGGAAGCATTCAAAAAGGAAATGTATAGGTTATTAGGGTTCAGGTCAAACTTGACAATATCAAATGTTGTATAATGCTTACTTATTCAAAGAGATAATAACAGAAAACTCCTTTAAGCATATAGAGAGATACAAATACCAGAAATGGGAAAATCAAAGATCACTCATCAGATTCAGCTCAACCAAGCTTACATATTATAACCAAACTCTCAAAAGTTAAAGATAAGGAGAGGATTCTCAAATAGAAGAGAAGAAACAGCATATAAAGATGACTCAAATTGCCTGAGAGCACATGCATCAGTAGAAATCTTACAGGCCAGGAGGGAGTGAGACAACATTTTCATAATGTTGAAATGAAAAAAACTTACCACCAAGGACATTGTGACCAGTTAAACTATACTTTAGAAATGAAGAAGAGAAAAGACATTCCCAGATAAACATTGATTGCCTTACAATAAATGCTAAAGGGAATTCTTCATACTGAAAGAAAGAGATGATAATGAGTAAGAAAGAAATACCAGAAGGTATGAAACAAAATGATAAGAGTGACTGACTGTACATACAAATTCTGAATCTAAATTTTGCCTTTTATTTGTGTTCCTGTATGTATGGTCAATTTTCAAAATTAGTTAATATTAATAGTAATAGTTACTATTATTTCAAAATAGCCTATTATAATCAGAAGATTTTTTGTAAGCTTCCTTGCAACTACAAAACAAAAAACTAAACTCATTTGAGCTAAAGATAGTTATGTAGAGAGATTCCTACCATTGCTTCCGTGCACATGTATATTATAACCCGAACTGGTGCATCTCTACCAGACCTCTTCACTACTTCTCGGTTACCTTCCCATAATGGCCTTTGTCAGTTTAAGATTGTTTTATTAACTACTCTACAGTGGGCACATCAAACACATTCAAGATTTGGTTTTCCTATCTTTCGCTATTCCTCTTGTACATGTTCTCCCCTTAGCATATGACCCATGTCCAATAATATTATTGCATTTGTTTTTAGATCTAAAGTCCACATATGAGGGAGAACATATGATTTTTGGCCTTCTGAGCCTGGCTAATTTCCCTTAAGACGATGTTCTACAGTTCCATCCATTTATCTGTGAATTGATGAACCTCCATATTGCTTTCCATAGTGGTTGTATTAATTTACATTACTACCAATAGGATAAGGGTTCCCTTTTCCCCATATCCTTGCCAGTATTTGTTATTGTTTATGTTTTTAATGGTAGCCATTCCGACTACTGTGAGGTGAAATATCAATGTTCTTTGATTTGAATTTCCATTATTGGCAAAGATGTTTAGCATTTCTTTGTGTATTTATTGGCCTTTTGCACTTATTTTTTGATAATTGTCTGTTTATTTCATTTGCCCATTTATTCATTGAGTTTTATTTGGGAATTTAGTTTTCTGAGCTCCCTGAATATTCTAGTTATTAATCCCTTGTCAGATGAATAGCTGGCAAAGATTTTCTCCCATTCTGTAGGCTGTCTTTTCAGTCTAGTGACTGTTTCTTTTGTTGTGCAGATGCTTTGTAGTTTGATGCAGACTTATTTGTCAATCCTTTCTCTTAATTGTTGAGTTATTGGAGTTCTATTCAGGCAGTTATTGACAATATGTTTCAGTGTTTTCTCTCTTCTTTTCTGCAGTAGTTTCACAGTTTCAGGTCTTACATGAAACTCTTCTATCCACTTTGGATTGATATTAGTACAGGGTGAGAGACTGAGTAGTAGTGTCAGTCTTCTACATCTGGATATTCAGTTTTCCAAGCACTATTTATTCAAGAGGCTATCTTCTCTCCAACGTTTGCTTTGAGCTCCTTTGTTGAAAATAAAACAAATGGCTGCAGCTAGATAGATTTGTGTCTGGGTCTTCTATTTTGTTCCATCAGTCTTTCATGTCTGTTTTGGTGCCAGTACCATGCAGTCTTTATTACTGTGTCTCTATAGTATAGTTTACAGTTAGGTGTCCTGATATCATCAGCATTGCTGTTTTTGCTCAGAATTTCCTTGACTGTTGGAGGTCTTTTGTGCTTTCATGTGAATTTTAGGACTAATTTTTTCTAACTCTGTGAAAAATGTTATTGGCATTTTAGTGGGGATTACATTGACTGTATAGAGTGCTTTGGTAGTACAGCCATTTTTGCAATATTGATGCTGCCAATCCATGAGCACATTCTATCTTCTAATGTCTTCTTTAATTTCTTTCTCCCTTCACTTGTAGTTTTCAATGTATACGTCTTTCACTTTCTTTGTTAGACTTCTTTTTTTTTAAGTTTCAGGAAAGGCTTTAATAATTTAACCAATAATGTTCCACTTTGTTCTACAGAGTTTGGGTACATCTGGTGACACAGTAAACAGTTAATGGTTCTTTGTTTTTGTGTTATTGTCCTGGTTGGTGTGACTGGGACTCCTGATAAGTTCCCAAAGAATATCAAGGTGTGAATACAAATTGCCAATCTTGTAAAATCAGCTTGACAATCAAATAAAACAAATTCCTTACTTGTCTGTCTTTCATACAATGCACAGAACACCAATGCCATTGAGCTTGTTTGAGAATAAAGATGAGAAAATTGTCAGTCATTAGGTACAGCACTAGCAAATGGAAACAATGTGTTAAATTTATTCTGAGGTTTTTTATGATGTGGTTATGAAAGGGATTGTTTTCCTGATGTTTTTCTTGGTCTGTTCATTGTTTGTGTATAGAAATGCTGCTGGTTTTTGTATATTTATTTGGTATCTGGCTACTTTGTTGAATATGTTTATGAGCTCTAAGAGTTTTTTTGTTGGAGTTTTTTTCAGTATAATAACATATCATCTGCAAATGGTTATAATTTCACTTCTTCTCTATTTTCTTCCCTTTTATTTCTTTCTGCTAGGGCTAGGATTTCTTCTCTCACTGGATGTCAGATGTGGGGTTGGAGGTATAGGAGCAATTTCTGTGAATGACAGCAGAAGAAGATAAAGCAGCTCATCTTTCTTGGGCACAGTTGTGCATCTGTCTCATCATTAGGCCACCTACCTTAAATTCTTGTTTCTTGTAATAATTAACTGTTTCATTAGAATTTCTATTATGTAAAGTCAAAAGTAATCCTAACTAGTAACCCTTTAAGACAGTTAAATGTATGAAATCAGTGGTTAAAATCAATCTAGCATTCCAATTTTTAAATGAAAGATTGCTCTCTGACTCTAACATGCCATATGTATGTTAGGAAAGCACTCTGCTTCTTGAGTCAAGCTCTTTTATTTCCACTTTGTGAGTTAACTTATCTAGGGTATTACTAACTTTGCCTGAACTGTACTTTTGCAGTCCTCCTGCCTTCTCTATCCAAGTATCTGTGATTTTAAGCATGTTTCACCATATCTGGAAGGTACTTTATATTAAATAATCATTAAAACTTCAATCTATAATAAAATTTAGGCTACTAGTATATCCTACAAGTATTCTAGATGTGTTTTTCACCAATTTTTTTGGACATGTAGTTGATGTTTGCATTTGTATTGTACTACATTTAAATATTTGGTATATTTCTAAGCTGATGCTTTTGTTACTTCTGCTTTCTTTCTATCCTGGAGTGGTAGTAAGAATCATGACACAAAGAAAAAATTCTACAATAGGAAGACTCAAGAAGAAAACCAGAAGATATGCAAATTGCAATGTCAAAACATAACAAATATGAAAAAACAAAGCCATTGATTTGCTTTTGGAGGATGACACATCCCCTTCAGAGAAATGTAAAGCAACAGGGAGCCAATAGTGAAGAGTGTGTTGGTCAGAAGCCCCACCCTCCCTGATGAGGAGCAAGTTCCATGACCAGAGTGGTACAATAGAAATAAAGTACCAAGCTTTTGCTGATATAACATATGGCCTTCAAGTCTTGCCTTTTGGCTGTAGGTTGACTGCTAAATGGGTCTAAGAGCCCAGAGGCCACACGTTCCAAATCATACACACAGGTGGGTGAACTGCTTCTTCCCACACACAGGTAGATGAACTGTTGGGTAGAGGATGAAAACATTGAAATCCATATTGTGCAACTGCATCCAAGTATGTGCTTGCTGCCAGGCTAGTTTGATGGCCTTAAGTCCAGACCCTCTGGATCACAAGCCTTTCACAGGAAACTACTCCCCTCATGGAGGTAAAATACAAGATGGAGTTTGTAAGCATTAAAAACAGGAGGTTGAGTGCCCAGGTACCACAATTTTCCCCCAGCTAGTTCAGAACTCAGTTTGCTTCCCCTCCATTCTCTGATGCATTCAGGGATCATCCTTAGGCTTGGATGCTTGCTACCCCCTTGGGATAGAAACTGGGAAATTGTGGAGCAAGTGGGAACTTGCCCAGCCTGTAGTTTATAAAGATCCATATGGCCTGCATTGGCTCCCAGTAGATAAAGAAGGGAACTTCTATAATGAAAGCAGTCAAGAAACAAACAACTGACATTCATACAAGAGACTCCAACTAATTTTATTTAATCTGAGCAATGTCTGGGATCATGCCCTGAGCACATAGGAAATGTATGGTTACTGACCCATATGCTCAGTCCAGTGGTGAGAAATACTGCCTCAGCTCAGACACTATACTGTCCTGCCTGAAAATTGGGAATATTTCAACTGAAAGACTACAGGTGCTTAAAATTTCCAGGCCTCAGGTGTGCAAATGCCAAAGCAGAGACACAAGAAATTTGAAGAAATAATACAAGATGACAGCTCCAAAACTTAGACATGCTACAATAATAAACACTAGTGATGGTAAAATGGATGAAATCTCACATTTAAAAAATGATTATAAAATGATCAATAAAATTAAGGAGACATGAATAAACATCTAACAAAATTTTAAGAAAACTCAAAGAACTGAATAAAATATAGAAGACAATGCATGACATGAAAGGGTAATTTAAGAAGAATAGAAAAATTGTAAAAAAAATCAAATTGAAATTTTGAAATGAAAACCTCAATAAATCAAAAGAAAGAAATTGAGTTGAAAGTAATTCATGGGCATAGAAGGAGAACAGGTAGAAGCCAAAGGCATATAAACCATATTCAATAACCTAACAGCAGAACTCTTTCCAAATCTTGAGAAAGAGATGGTAATCCAAGTACAGGTGACTTTTAGGGCTTCAAACAGATGAGAACAGAAAGAAAACTCCCCATATCATATTATAGTTAAAACTTTAGGCATATAGGATAACAAAAGAATATTGAAAGCTTCAAGAGAGAAGCACTAAGGCACATATAATTGCAACTCATCTGAAAAACAAATTTCTGAACAGAAGCTCTTAAAGCAAGGAGTTTATGAGATGGTGTATTTCAAGACCTGAAAGAAAATAATTGTCAACCTAGATTACTGTATCTAACAAAGCTATTGTTCATAATTGAATGAGAAATAAAAAAACTTTCATTGATAAACAAAAACTAAACCAATTCATGACCACACACGAATTCTACACACAGAAGCTGAAGATAAGCACAACCACAAAAACATGGGAAAGAATAAATTTCTCTAGTCAAATACATAGCAAATAACAAGTAACAAAGTATAAAACACCACTAATGAATAAAATGGCTGGTATTACTACATACTTTTAAATAATAATCCTGAATGCCCAGCTACTCAGTAGATTGTAGGTAGGAAGATAGGGTCTGCAGATGGACCCAGGAAATATGCAACACCCTGTCTGAAAAAAAATAACTAAAGCAAAAATGGGCAGGATGTATGGATCAAGTTGTAGAGTGCCTGCTTAACAAGTGTGCACCCAAGATCAAACCCCAGATATGCCCAAAATAAGTCACAGATTTGTAGGCTGTGCTAAAAACACCTCAACCATTTTTACACTCTACTGGCAAAGACAAACCTAGGCTTAGAGTAAAAGCATGGGGAAAGCTTTCTTAATAAGTAGAGCCCAAAGGCAAACAGAAATAACTACATTCATACTGACAAAGCAGACATCAAACCAAAATTAGGCAAAGAAACAAAAATGGTCACTTCCCATTGATAAAGCGAACAATCCAACAAGAAGGTATAACAATTGTAAACATGAATACACCAAACATTGGCACACTCAGTTTCATAAAGCAAATAATGCTGGACATAAAAAAGCACATAGACCCCAATACAATAGTAGGGAGCAACTTTAGTACGCTACTGCCACCAACATAGAGGTAGGTCATTGAGATAAAAAAATCAACAAAGACACTGCGGAGTTAAAGGGCATTATAGGTCAAATAGGTAATAGGTGTGCACAGAATATTCTACCAAACTCCCACAAAAAACATAATCTTTTCAGCAGCTCCCAGAACTTTCTTCAAAATAGATCATGTTTTGGTACATAAAGCAAGTCTTAACAAATACAGGAAAACTTTTTAAAAAGTGCTGTATTTTATCAAATCTCCAAAGAATAAAACTAGAAGTCACTAACAAAAGAAAGTACAAAAAATATCCACATATTTAGGTTAAATAAATCACTCTTGAATGATCAACGAGTCATCAACTAAATTAGGGGGAAACAAAAAATTCCTAGAATCAAGCAGGGTGCCAGTAACTCATGCCTGTAATCCTTGCTACTTGGGAGGCTTAGATTAGAGGGACTACAGTTTGAGTTCATCTGGACAAAAAGTTCCTGAGACCTCATGTCAACTAATAGCTGGGTGAAGTAGCATGTACCAGTCATCCCAAGCTACATGGGAAATTGAGATGGGGAGGAGTTTTAGGCTCACGTAGGCAAAAAGTTTGTGACAGCCCATCCATCTCAATGGAAAAAAACTGGGCATGGTAGCATGCCCCTGTCATCCCAGTGATAATAGGGATCTTAAAACAGGAGCCAGCCATTCTGGTCCAAAAGCAAAAATGTGTTTCCCAAATAAGCACAGTAAAATGGGAATGAGTAATATCAAAATACATTATATTTGTTTATGAAGGCGGTATAATGAAATTCATTGAAAGCTATAAAGTAACAAGCAATAAAGAAAGTGCAAGTAATAGAGGGAGTTAATCTGACTAAAGTACAATATGTGCATGTTTGAAAAACAAAGTGAACCCCCTGAATAATAATTATTATTCATTTACATTACAGGAATGTCAATGTCTATGGAGGGTACCAAGGTGGGGAGTGGTAAAAGGACAGAGTGAAGGAGGGTGAATATGGACAATGTATTTTGTATGTACATATGAAAATAGAACAATCAATCCTGTTGATATTGTTTTAAGAGCAGAGGGATGGGGAAAGAGTGAGAGTGATGAAGGGGAGTGTATCTAATCAAAATACATTGTAAGCACACATATGTAAATGTCACAATGAAAGCCCTCTATACAACTAATATATGATCTAAAACGTAAATGAAGGGTGGCGGTTGGAGGCATGGCTCAAACAGTAGAGTCCTTGTCTAATAGCACTAAACCTTGAATTCAAACCTTATTATTCTCAGGGATTTAGGATGATTCAAATAACATAGTGCATCATACAAACAGAATAAGATGTAAAGTCACATGGTCATCTCTGTGGTTGCTAGAAAGACTTGAACAAAATTCAGTATCCCTTCATGATAAAAAAAAACAGGAAGAAACTAGGAAAAGAAGGAATGTGCTTCAACATAATAAAGGCTGCATTTGAAAAACTTACAGCCAACTTTATACTAAATAAGAAAAAACTGAAACCATTTTCTTTAAAGCCAGTAGTAAAACATGGTATCCAGTCTGTCTACTCTCATTTCAGACAGGGGTTGAATTTTTGTTGGTAGGTGGTGCAGTACTAGGGATGAACTCAGGACCTGCTGATTGCTATGCAATGAAGTGCTTGAATTATTAGCCAGAGTAATAGGGCAAGAGAAAGAAATAAAAGAAATACAAATAGGAAAAGAAAAAGTCAAATTATCCCTCTGCACAAATGATATGATCCTATACTTAAAAGACCCTAAAGATTCCAGCAAAAAGCTCTGAGATCTGATGAATACTTTCAACAAAATAGCAGGATACAATGTCAACATAAAAAAATCAGTAGTTTTTTAACATAAAAATAATGAACAGTCTTAGAAAGAAGTTAGGAAAATAATCCTACTCACAGTAACCTCAAAAAATTAAATACCTAGGAATAAACCTAACAAATTTGGTGAAAGGCCTTAATGAAAACTATAAAACCTGGAAGAAAGAACATTGAAGAAGATACTAGAAGGAAACCCCATTCCCATGCTCATGGATTGGCACAATTAATGCTGTAAAAATGGCTATCCTACCAAAAGCAATCTACAGATTCAATGTAATCCCTATATAAATTCCAATGTCATTTTTCTCAGAAATAGAAAAATCAATTCTAAAATTCTTATGCTATTACAAAAGACCCCGAACAACAAAAGCAATCTTGACCAAAATGTGCAAGGCTGAATGTATCACAATACTGACTTCAAATTTTATTACAGAGTAACGGTAACAAAATCAGCATGGTAGTGGTATAAAAATAGACATGTACACCAATGTAAAATACTAGAAGACCTAGAAAAGGACCCAAACATTTGTAACCATCAGAAATATGACAAAGACACTAAAAACATATGCTGCAGAAGAGATAGTCTCTTGAAATCATGGTATTGAGAAAACTGGATATCCACATGTACAAGAGTAAAATTAGATTACTTTCTCTCACCCTGTACAAAACTTAATACAAAATGATCAAATTGCTAAATGTAAGACCCAAGACTTTGAAACTACTAGAAGAAAACTACCCTTGATATACATAAAGGTAGTATATCAATAGGACTCCAATTACTAAGAAATACAGACAAGAAATGACAAATGCGATTTTATCAAATTAAAATGCTTCTGCATAGTAATGAAGCAATTGCCAGATTCAAGAGACAACTTACAGAATGAGAAAAAATCTTTGCCAGTTATCCATGAGATAAAGGATTAATATCCAAAATATGTAAAAAGCTCCAAAAATTAAACACTAAAGAACAAACAATCTAATTAATGAATAGGAAAAGACAGTTCTCAGAAGTAAAATTGGTCAATAAAAACATGAAGAAATGTTCAATATCCTTAGCTATAAGTGAAATGCCAATCAAAACTACACCGAGATTCCATCTCATCCCAGTGAGAGTGGCTATCATTAAGGAAACAAACAACTACAAATGCTGATGAGAGTACAGGGGCAAAAGGCAAAATCCTTATACACTGTTGATAGGAATGTAAATTAGTGTAGCTTCTCTGGAAATTAGTATTGAACCTCTACAAAAAACTGAAAATATAGGTACCACATGATACTGGTAAACCATTCATGGTCATATACCCAAGGAAATCAAAGTCAGCATACATTAGAAACACCTGCACACTCATGTTTATCACAACACATTTCACAAGTGCCAAATTGTGAAATTAGCCTAGATGCTCAATAATGGATAATAAAATTATTGCATGTAAATACTCAATTTAGCATTATTCAGCCATAAAAAGAATGAAATTATTTTATTTGGAAGGAAATGTATGGGACTGGACAGCATCATGTTCAGTGAAATAAATCAGACTCAGAAATTCAAATATCAAATGTTTTTTCTCACATGTGGAATTTAGAACTAAAAACAAACAAACAAAAATACATGAAATTACAATTGGAACTGTTTTTCTTGGCAGGGGTACTCATGAGGCAGGGGAAGTGGACAAGGGAGTGTGATGGAGGACAATTATGATCAAAGCATACTGTATACATGAAAGAAAATGTTATAATGGAACCCATCATTTTGTGAAATAAAAGTAAGTTAAAAAAGAAAGAAAGGCTGTGGCTAAATAGCAGAAAAAATCAAGTGTGCTATCCTGGTGATGCAAATGGCCAATTTCATTTAGTGCTATTTGCATTTTTCAAAATAAATCATATTTCATTTTTGATTCATTTATTACTGTACTGTGGGTACATTGTGACACTTAGAAAAGTTCTTACAACATATCATAGTTGAATTCACCCCTCCATCATCCTCCTTTATCCCCCTTCCCACCATTCCTGGAATAGTTTCAAGAGGTCTCATTTTTCCGTTTTCATTCATGAGTACATAGTGTTTCCACTATATTCACCCCTGCACCCTCTCCTTATATCCTCCCTCTCCCTCTTGTGCCAGCCCCCACATAAGACCTGCTTTACCTTACTGTTCTCTGTTTTCGGAAAAAGACATTTTTCTTTGTTTAAATATATTTATTGACTTAGAATTACTGGGTATCTATCTGTACCCATCTGCTGTATGATTTTGTATCCTTTAGAATCTTTGTTTTTAGAATCCTAGACTCATCTGAATTGCAAATTGAAGATTAACTTCACCTATGACTCTCCTCATTTATTCTACATCCCTAGCATTCAAAACACAAGATGATTTTGATTAAGACTTTAGGGCTTGGCTTTCTCCATCCAACAAAGAAAACTTGTTTTGGGATGCAAGATGTAGTTTTAAGCACAAAGTAAATGCTAATCTCCATAACATTATTATTATTTCCAAAAATATCTTGGTTTTTTTAAAAGCAAAATGTCTCATTAATCTTGATGGATAGTTATATATCATTGTTTTTTAAGTTGAAAACCTTTGAAAGTAAATTTTGTATGCACTCTTGAACATTTCCTGTGTTCCATAAGATCTCTGCCACTCCATTGCTGTACCGAAGCATTTTCCTTTAGTTACACTGGCTGAAATAGAGTTGTTAGTTCACTGTTTTGTTACCTTTGTATGTGTATGGTGATGGGGTTCCTCATGTACTCTAGGAACCCAAAATATAATAAAACTTTTAAAGTGAATCCATTTTAGAATGTTATCAAATGGAAAGTTCTATGAATCTTTGAGCCTTGAATTTCAAGTTTGTAACTCCACCATCATAAACATTAGAATGGACTACACTTATTAAAGTAGTACTCCTGTTAGCAAAATGTGATAAACATTTTAAGGCTTAAGACACAAGAGAGGCGATCTATAAGCAGTTTGTTTAGGCAATGTGCTATGTTCATTACATATTACAAAATTATCTGCAATACTCTAGAGGAAGAACCACTTTATAATTTTATGTTAGAAATGAAAAATCCACATTTTCATATATGATGTGATGTCAATAGTGCATAAACACTTTGGAAGTAAATATTACTAGTGTGAAAATTCATTTGTATTATTTACATATTTCTGTGCCTTTTAAGTCTTCAACAACAATCCTATCTTCAGATGAAAACTACACCTAAAATGTTAATACATGTGACAAAGTAAGTTCAGTCATGACTGTCAATCCACATAGTCTAATAAAAGTCTCTCATTCATGTTAGCATCAATACAGAAAAATTAGAAATAACACAAATACTTAGTAGTTTTACATTTTGTGTAAATTCAAATACAATAATATTTTGGATTCAGAAGTGTCCATAAGAAAATATTTTCAAAGACAAATAAAGCATATGCAAAATTCTATAATGAAAATTAAATTAATTATGGTAAGTATACAAAGTTGTTAAAAGTCAAACCTTTATCTTTTGGTTTATGGAACATGGATTATGTTACTTCTTTTTTTGTGTGTGGGGCTGGGGCTTGAACTCAGTACCCTGAGCCACTCCACCAGCCCTGTTTTTGTGAAGGGTTTTTCAAGATAGGGTCTTGTGGAACTATTTGCCCAGGCTGGCTTTGAACCGTGATCCCCCTGATTTCTATCTCCTAAGTAGCTAGGGTTACAGGTGTGAGCCACCAGCATCCAGCTATTTCTCCTACTTATAATTCCATTTAGTTTCTAAATCATCTGCAATGTTTAATTACTACTAAAATGAGGAATTATTCACAACAGTATGCAAGCTACTGTCTGTTGACAATTGTTTCATTTTGGTTTGTTTCATTATTCATCCTGACAAAAAAGATGAAGTAGTAATTTGACCTGAATGAAAAGTGGTCTGAAAATTTCTTTCAATAGAGCGACATGATAGCAGGGGAACTTTCTGGCAAAGCCATGTGGATTAATAGTAGATACTTATTTTCCTGTGGAGGTTCATAGGATCTAGGGAATTAGTTTTGTCTACAGAATCAGGACCTGCAATTCACTGAAAGCCAGAGTGTTTCCTAGTGCTGTGACCACAGATAACTCCTGCAGCCTGTGAGGGGAATCTGCAGAAAACATCTCCCTTCAAGTTTGTCACCACTGTACGAGGCCAGACTCACCAGGATTCCCTACCTGAGAGATATCAGGTAAGTATTGTATCATCTGAATCCCTCTGCAGAAAAACAACTTGGTTCTTCACTGTTTACCAAGCAGATTAAGCAAGATGGAAATGACAGTTTTAATTCATAGAGAATAATATTAGAAGTATCTTACTAGAGATAAATTCCTTCATAAAAATCTATCCCATTTATTTCTTTACACTGTGAAGAAGTCAGTAATTCTTAATATATGTGTGTAATATATAGTAAAATAAGTTAATATTTATTATCATATCTAAGCTTTTATTTATGCACAAAACTATAATTTCAAAGTGCCCTCTGCACATATTACCATATCTGACCTCTCAGCAACCCTATCCATTAGGCTGTACAAATAAATAATATGTATCCCTACTTGTATAAATAGTTACAGATTTTACCACTTTTCTTTTCTCCTGGTGATGGAACATTTTTCAGGCAAATTTTACTTAAAATCAAATGATTATCAGAGTTTTTTCCTCTGAAAACAGTAGCACTGCTGATTATGACAAAGATTTCTGCAACTGCTGATAAGTGCTTTGTCTGTCAAGTACTTTATAATAGTTTGGAAATAGAAATTCACTTTTAAAACTTTTGAATGTACCTAACTGCTTTTTGGTCTTGCATAGTCCCATCCATGCTTTGCCATGTGTTTTCTATGACGGTACAAAGTTGATTGATTTAGCTAAAGGAAGTACTCGCTTTGCATCTTATGGACTCAGCCTCTTTGTTTCAGTGTCTGTGTGGTGGTCTGCCATTGAGACTGAACTTAAGAATTTCTGTCTAGTTCTCCAACTCAAGCAATATATTGAACTACACGGCCAAGAAATGTAACATCCATTACTGGTTTTATTCTTCTGGATAATTCTTAGATATGGTCATCCTGTCTAGCTCATGCCAATTTCAATTTCACTATGTATTTCCATGGTTACACTCATTATAGTGTCCTATTGTGATGTGGGAAAGGTCCTCATACCATAAACCCTGGTAATTACCTGTAACAGACATTAGTTTTCTCCTGGCCACTGGCCCTTGATATACTCTGCTATTGGGAGAGAGCTCAAAATACATATTACTAATTTCACTGAGTCAGGCAATCTGTGATACCTCATACTCTCCTATAAATTGTAGAAATTTTCTTACTTTATTTACTTTTTTAGCTCTCTTCTACCTACTTCCTGATTTTCCTTTTAGAATTATGTGGTACAAATGGAAGGCTATCATTCAGTTTGGTGCTCATTTGTTTTTTCTCAGCTTTCAACATCAGTTGTGGTGTTTTATACCTGTGCTTTATAGTTGTTTGGTTTTATCTGACTAGACAGACATTGACTGACCTTGAATGGAGCAGAAACAGTTCATCTGAATTTTCTACTTTCTGAGTCCTGCTGTACCACAGCAGATAGAAACTGTTAGTTTTACCTTCCCTCCCTAATCCTGACTTACAGAAAAGTAGTATATCTCTCTGGGTAGAAAACGAAGATGATGGCTCCAGGTGGTCCTCATCCCAGGACCTGATCCATATTCGACAAAGCGGAGAAGGAGACAGAACTCTGGAGAGAAAGACTCTGACGAGCATGGAAATTGCCTGTGCATTGCCTCATTGTAAACTCTGTATGTTCCATAAGAGCCTTTAGGGTCCTGAGTCCCCAGAAAAAGGTGATTTGAGACAGAAAACTCTAATTTGTTTTCTTTGGGTCAGTCTTGAATAAATCTGTTTTCTTCCACTAATTTCTCTCTCCTAGATTTTTGGTATAATGGCCAGTAGGATGAATTTAGATTCCGGTGGCACTGGTAGGAAGGATCTTTATATCATCTTGCTATGAATAGATGCAATATTCTTTGTTCATTCTAGGTGTTGTTACATTGTCTCTTGGAATTAACTAAAGGAATGTTTGAAACTTATTAAGACTTTATATTTTGCCTTATCTTTATGTTTAGAAAATTACTTCCAACTCTAGGATAAATTATTCTCTTACTACTCTTGTTGTCAATTAATTTATTAGTTATGGTTAACTCAAGTAAACTTCCATTTGTTATGGCCAGTGATATGATGGTTACTGAAAATACTTTCAGTCCCCTTTGGGTATAAATCTGTTATACTACATAGCAAGTCATAAAGAATCAACATTATTTCACTTTTATGTTTATTGTGTCTTCTTGTGTAAAATATCTCTAAAACCAAAATAAAACTGAGCTTTTAGTTCAAGAATTTTGTTATTTTTGAAAGTGGTTTTTCAAATTTTTACATATATTTCTCTAGCATTTAGTTTGATTCATCAGTGTTCTCATGCAGCTAAGAAGGCTTAGACCTGGGTGGAGAGTAAAGGACAAGTCTCTGAGAGCATCATGGGCAGCTCACTAATGTAACAGAGGGGAAGACAAAGGCTATGACACAGGGATAGGTAGGTTATTGGGAATGTGTTGACATTTTCTTCTGATTCCTTATCCATCGAATTTTATGTGAAACCTTCTATAATTCCTAAGAAGATACTTCTATCTTAATAAAGCTTTATATTCCCATTATTTTATGAGATTTTATTCATAAGTAAACAACAGAATTCTGACAAAGAACAAAGTAGTGCTAAGAAGCAGAAAAGGCTGACCAGCAGCACAATCCTACAAAATAATCTGTCAAGAAGAGGGTCCCATAGTCAGTTACAAGATTATGGATTGGCCAGATTCCCTGAGAAGAAATTGGAACTTCAGAGACTTCATCCTTTGTCTGTTGGGAGAAAAGCCTTAGATAAGTCATCCACATATAATTATGTGGCAGATAGCACAATAAAGAAAAGGCAAAAGGAGGCAGCCTCCCCTAACTGAGATGGGATAGGGAAAATGAGGAGATTGTAAGAAATATGTGGGCTTGCCAAATGCCATTGACATTTCACTTTAATTTCTAGGGGAGGTTTAAAACACCTGAGAAGAAACAGGTGATTTAGATGATAATGCAGATCCTTGGAGCTTCACTGATTTGAGGCAGACACAGCTTTCTTTGATGTCTTAGAAGATAGGGAGAATCCTAACAGATTAAAAAATCTTTATAGAAATCAGAAAAATATGAATTTTTTCTTGAATTAATACCTTTGATATAGTTTGGGAAAGTATGAACACAAATGTACATGTTAATGGGGTATCATGTGATGGTTTGATACATGTATACATGGTTGTAATGTTGAGATCAGGGTAAACATATGTATAACTTCAAACATTTATAATTTCTTTATGATGGAATCTTTCAAAACCTTTCTTCTAGATTTTTTGAAATGTGTCATACACAGTACATAATACTTATCTATAGACATCCTACTATGCAAACACCACAACTTCTTGCTTCTGTTTAAGTGTAACTTAGCACCTGTTGATGTCTTTTTCACACACTTCTTTCCTTTCTCCTTTCCCCAGTCTCTTGTAAACACCATTCTATTCTCAATTTTTATGACATTCTTTTTTTTTAGATAGAAAATATGAGTGAAATCATGTGGTATTTGTTTTTCTGTGTTGGGTCTATTTCACTTTAAAATAGTGACCTCAAATCCCATCCAAGTTTTCACAAATGAGATTTCATACTTTTGTATGGCTGGATAGTGTCTCAGTGTGTATATGTACTATTCTTTCTTTATCTATATTAGTTAATGGATACTTATATTGTTTCATTTCATGGTTATTATGAATAAAGATGCAATAAACATGCAAATACAGATTTTCCTTTGAGGAACTGATTTCATTTACTTTGGATATATACTCACTACAGGGGTTGCTGCATTGTATGATATTTCTACTTTTAACATTTGAGGAGCTGCCTACTGTTTTCTATAATGGCTGTAATTTACATTTCTACCAACAGTATGCAAAGGTTCCCCTTTCTTCACACCCAAGCCAGGACTTGTTATTATTATTTTTATAATAGTTTTTCTTACTGGATTGAGTTTGTTTTCCTGATGCCATGAAAAACTTTTCTGATATTTTCTTCTGATTGTTTCACAAATTCAAGTCTTCCACTTAAGTCATTACTTCATTTACAGTTGATCTTTTGAATATGAGAGGCAGGGGTCTTGTTCCATTCTTGTGCATGTGGATATCCAATTTTCCCAGCACCATTTATTGAACAGACAGTCTTTTCTTCCATGTAGTTTTTGGCTCCTTTGATAAAGATCAGTTGGGTATAGATGAATAGGTTCACCTCTAGGCTATTATTCTCTTAAAATGGGGTACGTGTCTGTTTTTTATGTTAAGACCATGTTGTTTTCATTACTTTAGCTTTGTAGCATATTTTGAAGTCAGAGACTGTAATGTCTCCTTTTTGCTCAAGATTGATTATGCTATTTTTGTTTTCATTATTTATTGTTTTGTTTTCTAATTCTTTGTGTTTGTTGTGGCTCCATAAAAAGTTGGGGATTTTTTTCTATGTTGTGTGAACAATGTCATTCATAAGGATTGCATTGGAACTATAGATTGCACTGTACTCTGTCTTTCCCTTTAAGTTTATTAATATCTGCTTTGTTTATTTGGTTGCTCTGACCATGAGTTTACATGATAAATGTTTGTAATCATTATTTCCTCTTGCAGAATTGACTTCTTTGTCATTATATAATGGCCTTCTTTTTGTCCCTTTACTTTTTTTATTTAGTCTGTTTTATCTCATAGAATGTTTACTCTTGCTTCCTTTTGGATTCCATTAAGTATATCTTACTCTATCCATTCTGTCAGCATAAAATACAGCTCTTGCCCAAAGGAAATAATAGCTTAACTGAGCCAAACATGAGTGACTGTTGCATTTACCAAACATTGAGCATCAGGAAACAGGTTTATAGCACAGTGTGGAAATCTAATTTCTATTTGTTTTAGATACTGTTTTTCATTTAAAAAAATTTGTAGTCAATATTCATATGTGCATACATTGAGCCATTTCTCCCCCCTATCCCGGTCCCCTCCCTCTGCCCCCAGCCCCTCTCACTTCTAGGCAGAATCTGTTCTGCCCTTATACCTAATTTTGTTGAAGAGAGAATATAAACAATAATAAGAAAGACAAAGTGTTTTTGCTAGTTGAGATAAAGATAGCTACACAGAGAGATTCCTAGCATTGCTTCCATGTACAAATCTGTTACATTCTAAGTTGATTCATCTCTAACTGACCTTTTCCCTAGTTCCTGATCCCCTTCTCATATTGACCTCTGTTGTTTTAAAGTTTCTGTATTAGTTCCTCTGCAGTGAGGACATTGAATACTATCACGTTTTGAGTTTCTTACCTATCCCCATACCTCCCGTGTGTGCTCTCCCCTTATCATGTGACCCAAGTTCAACCACATTGCTGTATTTACCCTAGATCTAAAGTCCACATATGAGGGAGAACATACGATTTTTGGTCTTCTGAGCCTGGCTAACCTCTCTCAGAATGATATTCTCCAGTTCCATCTATTTACTTGCGAATGATAAGATTTCTACATACTGTTTAAAAATGTTCTTAGCTCTGTGTTGGAAGATACTAGTACTATACTAACTTTTAACAATACATCCAAATATTTTAACTAATAGAAAGATTTTGGATCTGATTTAAAGACTATAGTAAATGACTATTAAAGGGACAACAAATAGAGATCATTTTGGCTATCGATCTGCACCTTTCCATCGCTTCATAATCAAGATGTGCTGGTTAGTCAATCAGTGTGTGTGATCATCTTCACATATATGGTCTCCTCAGAGAACTTCAGTTTACACTTCACTTTCAGTCTGCATATCATTAGTGGTAAAGTGGGTTCCTTGTAAGCATAATATAGTTGAGTTTTTAAAAATTAATTCATTCATGCTGTGTCTTTTTATTGGAGAAGTGAATCCATTTACATTCAAGGTAATTATCCAACATTAACATATTATTCCTGTCATTTAGTTAATTGTTTTCTGTTTTATTATATTCTCCTACTTTCTCAGTCTCTTATAGTCTTCCTTCGTGTATATGTGATTCACTATAGTAGTGTCTGCATCCCTTGCTTATGAGTTTTTAAAAAAATTTCTATAATTCATATTTGCATACAATATTTGGGTCATTTCTCCCCCCTTCCCCACCCTCTCCCTTACCCCCAAGCCCCCTCCCTCTCCCTTACCCCCCAGCCCCCTCCCTCTCCCTTACCCCCCAGCCCCCTCCCTCTCTACCCCATCCCCTCGCTACCTGGCAGAAACTATTTTGCCCTTATCTCTAATTTTGTTGAAGAGAGAGTATAAGCAATAATAGGAAGGAACAAGGGTTTTTGCTAGTTGAGATAAGGATAGCTATATGGGGAGTTGACTTGCATTGATTTCCTGTGCATGTGTGTTACCTTCTAGGTTAATTCTTCTTGATATAACCTTTTCTCTAGTTCCTGATCCCGTTCTCCTATTGGCCTCAGTTGCTTTAAAGTATCTGCTTTAGTTTCTCTGCATTGAGGGCAACAAATGCTAGCTAATTTTTTAGGTGTCTTACCTATCCTCATACCTCCCTTGTGTGCTCTCGCTTTATCATGTGATTAAAGTCCAATCCCCTTGTTGTGTTTGCCCTTGATCTAATGTCTGCATATGAGGGAGAGCATACGATTTTAGGTCTTTTGGGCCAGTCTAACCTCACTCAGAATGATGTTCTCCAATTCCATCCATTTACCAGTGAATGATAACATTTCATTCTTCTTCATGCCTGCATAAAATTCCATTGTGCATAAATACCACATTTTCTTAATCCATTCATCAGTAGTGGGGCATCTTGGCTGTTTCCATAACTTGGCTATTGTAAATAATGCTGCAATAAACGTGGGTGTGCAGGTGCCTCTGGAGTAACCTGTGTCACAGTCTTTTGGGTATATCCCCAAGAGTGGTATTGCTGGATTATATGGTAGATCAATGTTTAGATTTTAAGTAGCCTCCAAGTTTTTTTCCAGAGTGGTTGTACTAGTTTACATTCACACCAGCAGTGTAAGAGTGTTCCTTTTTTCCTGCATCCTCGCCAACCCCTGCTGTTAGTGGTGTTGCTAATGATGGCTATTCTAACAGGGGTGAGGTAGAATCTTAGTGTGGTTTTAATTTGCATTTCCTTTATAGCTAGAGATGGTGAGCGTTTTTCATGTGTTTTTTGGTCATTTGAATTTCTTCTTTTGAGAAAGTTCTGTTTAGTTCACTTGCCCATTTCTTTATTGGTTCATTAATTTTGGGAGAATTTAGTTTTTTTAAGTTCCCTATATATTCTTGTTAGCAGTTCTTGGTCTGATGTGTAGCTTGCAAATATTTTCTCCCACTCTGTGGGTGGGCTCTTCATTTTAGAGACCATTTCTTTTGATGAACAGAAGCTTTTTAGTTTTATGAAGTCTCATTTATCTATGCTATCTCTTAGTTGCTGGTCTGCTGGGGTTCCATTGAGAAAGTTCTTACCTATACCTATTAATTCCAGAATATTTCCTACTCTTTCCTGTACCAACTTTAGAGTTTGGGGTCTGATATTAAGATCCTTGATCCATTTTGAGTTAATATTGGTATAGGGTGATAAACATGGATCTAGTTTCAGTTTTTTGCAGACTGCTAACCAGTTTTTCCAGCAGTTTTTATTGAAGAGGCTGTCTTTTCTCCATCGTATATTTTCAGCGCCTTTGTCAAAGACAAGTTGGTTATAGTTGTGTGGCTTCATATCTGGGTCCTCTATTCTTTTCCACTGGTCTTCATGTCAATTTTTGTGCCAGTACCATGCTGTTTTTATTGTTATTGCTTTGTAATATAGTTTGAAGTCGGGTATCTTGATACCTCCAGCATTGTCCTCTTGTGTTTGCATATAAATTTAACAGTAGATTTTTCAATCTCTTTAATGAATGTCATTGGAATTTTGATGGGAATTGCATTAAACATGGAGGATACTTTTGGGAGTATAGACATTTTTACTATGTTGATTCTACCAATCCATGAGCATGGGAGATCTCTCCACTTTCTGTAGTCTTCCTCAATCTCTTTCTTCAGAAGTTTATAGTTTTTCTTGTAGAGGTCGATTACATCCTTTGTTAGGTTTATACCTAGGTATTTGATTTTTTTGAGGCTATTGTAAATGGAATTGTTTACATATATTCTTTTTCAGTTTGTTCATTATTAGTGTATAGAAATGCTAATGATTTTTCTATGTTGATTTTATATCCTGCTACCTTGCTATAGCTACTGATGGTGTCTAGGAGCTTTTGAGTAGAGTTTTTTCAGTCTTTAAGGTATAGGATCATGTCATCTGAAAATAGGGATATTTTGACAGTTTCTTTACCTATTTGTATTCCTTTTATTCCTTCTTCTTGCCTAATTGCTTTGGCTAGGAATTCCAGTTCTATGTTGAATAGGAGTGGAGATAATGGGCATCCTTGTCTGGTTCCTGATTTTAGAGGGAATGATTTCAGTTTTTCTCTGTTAAGTATAATGCTGGCTGTATGTTTGTCATATATAGCTTTTATAAGGTTGAGGTACTTTCTTTCTATTCCTAGTTTTCTTAGAGCTTTTATCATGAAATGGTGTTGGATCTTACCAAAGGCTTTTTCTGCATTTATTGAGATGATCAAGTGGTTTTTGTCTTTGCTTTTGTTAATGTGGTTTATTACATTTATTGATTTTTGTATATTGAAAAAACCCTGCATTCCTGGGATGAAGCCTACTTGGTTATGGTGAATGATCTTTTTGATGTGTTGTTGAATTCGGTTTGCCATTACTTTATTGAGGATTTTTGGATCAATGTTCCTTGAGGAGATTGGCCTATAGTTCTCCTTTTTGGAGATGTCTTTGTCTGGTTTTGGGGTAAGTGTAATACTGGCTTCATAAAATGTGTTTGGCAGTTTTTCTTCCCTTTCTATTTCATGGAACAGTTTAAGGAGGGTTGGTATCAGTTCTTCTTTAAAGGTCTGATAGAATTCAGCAGAGAATCCATCAGGTCCTGGACTTTTCTTTTTGGGGAGACTCTTGATTGCTGCTTCAATTTCATTTTGTGTTATAATCTATTGAGGTGATTAATTTCCTCTTGGTGCAGTTTTGGATGATCATAAATATCTAGAAATCTGTCCATTTCTTTAATATTTTTGAATTTATTTTAATATAGGCTCTCAAAATAGTCTCTGATGATTACCTAGACTTGGATGGTATTTGTTGTTATCTCCCCTTTTGCATTCCTGATTCCACTAATTTGGGTTTTTTCTCTCTTCATTTTTGTCAGATTTGCCAACGGTCTGTTGATCTTGTTTATTTTTTCAAAGAACCAACTTTTTGTTTCATTAATTCATTGTATGTTTTTTTTGGTTGCTGTTTCATTGATTTCAGCTCTTATCTTTATTATTTCTCTCCTATTTGTTTTGGGATTGGCTTGTTCTTGTTTTTCTAGGAGTTTGAGACGTATCATTAGGTCATTGATTTCAGATCTTTCAGTCTTTTTAATATATGCACTCATGGCTATAAACTTTCCTCTCAGGACTGCCTTAGCTGTGTCCCATAGGTTCCGGTAGGTTGTGTTTTCACTTTCATTGACTTCCAGGAACTTTTTAATTTCCTCTTTTATTTCATCAATGACCAATTTTTCATTAAGCAATGAGTTATTCAGTTTCCAGCTGTTTGCCTGTTTTTTGTCTTTATTTTTGTTGTTGAGTTCTAGTTTTATTGCCTTGTGATCAGATAGAATGCATGGTATAATTTCTATTTTCTTATATTTGCTGAGGTGTGCTTTGTGCCCTAGGATATGATTATTTTGGAGAAGGTCCATGGGCTGCTGAGAAGAATTTACAATGTGTAGATGTTGGATGAAATGTTCTGTAGACATCAAGTAGGTCCATTTGATCTATTGTATATTTTAGGTCTAGGATTTCTTTATTGATTTTTTGTTTGGATGACCTATCTATTAATGATAATGGGGTGTAGAAGCCTCCCACAACCACTGTGTTGGAGTTAATATATGCTTTTAGGTCCTTCAGGGTATGTTTGATGAAATTGGGTGCGTTGACATTGGGTGCATATAGGTTCATAATTGTTATTTCCTTTTGATCTTTTTTTCCCTTTTATTAGTATGGTATGTTCTTCTTTATCTTGTTTGATCAATGTAGGGTTGAAGTCTTCTTTGTCGGAGATAAGTATTGCTACTCCTGCCTATTTTTGGGGGCCATTGGCTTGGTAAATCTTCTTCCAGCCTTTCATCCTAAGCCTATGCTTATTTCTGTTGGTGAGATGGGTCTCCTGTAAGCAACAAATTGTTGGATCTTCCTTTTTAATCCATTTCGCCAAACGGTGCCTTTTGATGGGGAAATTAAGTCCATTAACATTAATTGTTTGTACTGGTAGGTATGTGGTGATTCCTGTCATTTAGTTGTCTTAGTTGTTTGAAGGTTTGATTGTGTGTACCTAAGTTGAGGTTACTCTCTACTTTCTTGCTTTTTCTTTTCCTGTAGTTTGGTGCTGCCTGCCCTTTCATCATTATGTTGGGTTTCACTTTCTGTGTGCAGAATCTCTTGAAGAATCTTTTGTAGTGGTGGCTTTGTGGTCATATATTGTTTTAGTTTCTGCTTATCATGGAAGACTTTTATTGCTCTATCTATTTTGAATGATAATTTTTCTTGGTAGAGTTCCCTGGGGTGGAATTATTTTTATTCAGTGCCCAGAAGAGCTCACCCAAAGCTCTTCTTGCTTTTTAATGTTTCTGTTGAGAAGTCTGCTGTAATTTTGATGGGTTTACCTTTGTATGTTATCTGTTTTTTCTCTGTTACAGCCTTCAGTATTCTTTCTCAGGTCTCTGTATTCGTTGTTTTAATGATAATATGCCGTGGGGTAGATCTATTTTGGTCTGGTCTATTGGTGTTCTGGAGGCTTCTTTCATCTGTATGGGAATATCTTTCTCTAGATTTGGGAAATTTTCTGTTATTACTTTGTTGAATATATTACGCATTCCCTTTGCTTGCATCTCTTTTCCTTCTTCAATGCCCATGATTCTCAGGTTTGGTCTTTTGATGGAGTCAGTGAGTTCTTGCATTTTCTTTTCACAGGTCTTGAGTTGTTTTATTAATAGTTTTTCAGTTTTTCCTTTAATTACCATTTCAACTTTGAGTTCTGAGATTCTGTCTTTTGTTTGTTCTATTCTGCTGGATTGGCCTTCTGTTTTGTTTTGCAATTCTGTTTTATTCTTTTTTCTGAGATTTTCCATATCCTGAGTCATTTCCTCTTAAATATTGTCTATTTTTGTCCTGAGTTCATTTATCTCTTTATTAATCATGTTCTTTGGTTCACTTTGGTGTTTATACAGTGCTTCTATGGTTTCTTTTATTTCTTCTTGTGCTTTTTCAAATTCTTTATTTTTGTTGTCTTGGAAATTCTTGAGTGTCTCCTGTACATTTTGGTTGACCATATCCAGTATCATTTCTATAAAATTCTCCTTGATTACCTGTAGTTTTTCTTCTTTTAGATTATTCTTGTGGGCTTCATTGGGTTCTTTGGCATAGTTTATCTTCATTTTGTTAGAGTCTGGATCTTAGTATCTGTTTTCTTCATTTCCCTCTGGTTCCTGTACTAATTTTTTTTCTGTGGGGAAACAGGTTTCCCTGTTTTTTCTGTCTTCCCATCATTGCTCTTGGTGTGTTATTGTCCTGTACTTTGTGCCATTAAGTATTTTCTAGCTTGTAATAATAACAATGGTGATATTTAGAATGGAAGGGTGAGAGGAGATGGAAAGCAAAGAAATTAAAGAAAAAGGGAAAAAAATAAACAAGTAGAAAAAACAAAACAAAGGAGCAAAGAAACAAAAGTTTCAAAGATATAAGCAGGGAGAGATAGTGTACTAATCAACAGTAAGCTGAACAGGCATTAGAGAATCAGAGAGAGGATTTTAAAAAAATAAAAAATAAAATATGAAAAATAAATAAAAAAAAATCTCCAAGTTCAAATGCAATAAAGTTTCAGTCTTAAGAATTTTGTTGTCAGCCCCTCAGCCTCCAATCCTGGTGATGGTGTCTCAGAAGTAGTTCTGTTGTTGTCTCATCAAAGGGGAAAACAAACAAACAAAACAACACAACACAAAACAAAACAACCCCGCAAAATGTCCCAAGTTCAAATGCAATACAGTTTCAGTAAGTTTTTCAGCATGCAGATGTAGTTTGGTTGTTGTCTCATCAAAGGAAGGGAGAAAAAAAAGAGTCTGGAGACAGTTCTGTGAATGGCTATCTGAGGCTGTGGCTCACCTGCCTGCTGGAGGCTTTATTTTTGCAGATCTCAGGAGTGAGCTTAAGACTCACCTAGCCCTTCAGGCTTTGTTTACTTAGAGTTCTCCTTGGTGCAACCACCACTACTACAAGTTTTCCCCTTTCCAAGCACACTGGGGAAGGTGACACTGCACCAGCTTTCTCAGGCCTGCATGTTTATTCACAGTTCATGTTGGAAGTGGGTCTTCCCCTCCTCCTGTGGAGTTTTCCTCCCACTGCCACTGTTACAAGCTTTCCTGCTCCTGATTGCTGGGCATGTGCCACTGCTCCTGCCTTCTCCAGCTGGCTTGTGAGGGATTTCCCCTTCCCTCCTATGGTGCTCAGGGTCCCCAGCCCTCTTTGCTATGTGTCTTTTTTGTTGTTATTGCTTATTATTCGGTTTTTTTTTCTTTTTTCCCTGGGTGGGGTTCAGTTTGTCCAGGGTGCTATGTTGATCTGTCCCAGGGTTGTCTGTGGGATTTACCACATGCTGCTTAGCTCACCTTGTGGTCTGAGTCTTCCCAAGCTGTCTGGGCACTGCCATCTGGCAGTGGCATGGGAGCCCTCCTGGTTTCTCTGTTTAATGTGAAGTGGAGATGCTATGCATAGGCTGGAGGTGTGGAGGAGTCACAGTTTTGCCTTTTCTTGGTGGTTTTTCCTATATGGTGTATCTCCAGCATCTCTCCAAGATTTTACTTTAGGAGGCATGCTTTCTGCTTCCTCCCTCTAGCCGCCATCTTGGAATCCTAAAAAATATTTTATTAGTATATATTCATTGTGAGAATTCCAAATAGGCTTATATTATACATTGGTTAGATCACCCCCACCATCTCTCCTCCTCAAACCCCTCCTAGCGCCACTTAAAGCAATTTTATATTGCTTTATATACAAAGTCCATCAACCATATTCCCTCACCTTAATCTCCTTTACTCATCATCCCACATTTGTGCACCCCCATCCCCACATATACTGCACCTTTTATAGCCTTGTGTTTTGTTATAAATACTTAAGTCAATGTTCAGAGGGATTTCCCAATGTATTCCTGTTGTGGGTATACTTTACTTTGGTCCCTTTAACACCTTCTGTTACTTTCTCTTTCCTCTTTACCTCCCATCCCCCATTTTTCAACAGCTTTCAGTACACATACTTATATCAACTACCTTTATAGATGTTACGTTTTACAATATTACTGATGCTCTATCATTTTCCTTTTCCTCTTTTCCCAGTTAAATAGAGTAGTTCCACTATTACAAACATGTTCTGCATCTGAGTTTCCATGTGATAATGCTTGTTTTTGTGTATGTGTTTATCTTTTGGATCTGTCTTCCTTGGTTGGTAGGTTTTTTTTCTTTCAACATTATGAAAATGTTGTCTCACTCCTTCCCTGTAAAGTTTCTATTGATGCATGTGCTCTCAGGCAATTAGAGTCATCTTTATGTGCTGTTTCTTCTCTTCTATTTGAGAATCCTCTCCTTATCTTTAACTTTTGAGAGTTGGTTATAATATGTAAGCTTGGTTGAGTTGAATCTGATGAGTGATCTTTGATTTTCCCATTTCTGGTATTTGTATCTTTCTCTACATTTGGGAAGTTTTCTGTTATTATCTCTTTGAATAAGTAAGCATTATACAACATTTGATATTGTCAAGTTTGACCTGAACCCTAATAACCTATACATTTCCTTTTTGAATGCTTCCCCAAAATTCCTGTGAGCTTTCCTTCTTCTTCTTCTTTTACTTTTCCGTTTTCTCCTGTGTAATTTCAAATAGCCTACCTTCAAAGCTTATTATTTCTTTTGCTAGATCATTCTACTATCAATTCCTACTATTGGATTTTAAATTTTGCTTTGTGCACTTTATAGCTAGAGGATTTCTGTTAAATTTTGTTAAATTTACTTCACTTTCTCTGAAACTTCCTGAGTTTCTTAAAAACAGATATTTTGAGTTATCTGAGAATTTTCACATATTGGTTATCATATAGCTGTTTTCTGGTGTTTTATTTTATCCATAAGTGTGGTGACACATCCTTGAAATTCTTTGAGGCTTCTCAAATAATTGTACAAGACCTGGTACTGAATTTCAAGTTTATGACCAGGATTTCATTCCTTCTCCTCCCTAAGTGGGAGGCATCTCCAGCTGTACTGCATGGACTTGGGGGAGGGATGGCATAGACAGCTCTTTCTTTCTTGCCTTTGTCAAAGCATCTACTTTTATTACACTAACACCATGCACTGGGGTCTCTCACTTGATTTCCTTAGCTCTGTGCCTGACACTTGGGTGTATGAATAGCTGTTCAGATGGGTGTGTACACAGAATGGAGATTTCTGGAAGGTTTTACTCTACTGACATCTTGCTCTGTACTCTTTCTTGCAAAAATATTTTAGAAAAATTTACAAATTGCACTGCTGTTTTTTTTCTTTTTGGCAGTACTGGGGTTTGAACTCAATGACTCATGCTTGTTAGGCAAGTAGACTTAAGTCATACCTCCAAGCCTTTTTATTTGCTTTAACTTTTTTTTCAGATAAGGGTTTCCCTTTTTTCCCTGGCTAGGCTGGTACTATGATCCTCCTACCTATGCTTCCACATAGCTGGAATAAAGGCATTAACCTCCATGCTTAGATTATTTGTTGTGCTTAGATCTTGCTAACTTTTTGCCCAGGCTAGTTTAAAACTGATCTTTCTGATCTTTGTCTCCCTAGTACCTGGGATGACAGGCATGAGCCACCACTCCTCTTCTTGCAATAGTGTCTTTATTGAAACACATAAAGAAATTTGACTAAATTGGTGATGGTGTATACATTTAAAAATTTGATGTATAAAACTGGGCTAGAATTATTAGTTGCTTAAGAGTTATTTACCATCAAAACTACTCAGGAGGCAAAGATCATGAGGCTTGCAGGTTGAAGGTAGCCAAGAAAAATAGTTATCAAAACTTCATTTCAACCAACAAACCAAGCATGTAACCCTAGCTACATAGGAGGCATAAGTACTAGATTGTGGTCCAAAGCCATCCCTGAGCAAAAACACAAGAACTTATCTGAAAAATTACTAAAGCAAGAAAGAGCTAGGATTATGGATTACGTAGTACAGCACCTACCCAGCAAGCACAAGGCCTGGAATTCAAACCCCAGTACTGCCAAAAGAAAAGAGGTCTTTAAATATTGAGAAAATATGCTTAATAGGCCTGTATACTTAAATGTTTAACATTATAAAGGGTATTCACAACACTTTCTCACAAAAAAATGACCCTTAAATGTCAAATATGTGGAAATACCTACAATATTATTAGCTCTATAAATTCTCATGGAACAGGGATTTAGGCAATTTAGGCACATAAAATATATGTTAAGGGTAGTATAACCAACAATTCAAAAATATTAAAAATATACGTTTATATAAGAACATAAAGAAGTTTTTACTATCTGATTCCCTGTGAAAAATGTTTTAGTTTCAGTTACATGAACCTCTTTTTTTATAATATAAAGAGTATACTAGATCCAGAATCATATTCATAATATAATTCTTACCTGTTTTCACAAAAATCACATCTCAAGGTGGAAAATGAAAATTTTCATGGAATATTAACTAAATTGCAGCATACATTGTCAAACTTGGAATATGTGTGTGTGCTTATATATACCCTAACGTCTACTTTGTCCTTTAGGTAAAATAATTTTAACCAATCACTCCATCATGTGGATGGCCAATAAGACTCTGAGTGGTGAGTTTTACCTGATGGGACTCTTCAGCCAGTCCTCACATCCTGGCCTCCTCTGCTTTCTCATCTTCAGTATGTTTTTGATGGCTGTGTCAGGGAATATTATATTGGTCCTTCTGATCCATATCAACTCCTCTCTGCATACTCCTATGTACTTTTTTATCAACCAGCTCTCACTCATGGATCTGATATATATTACTGTGACTGTGCCCAAAATGCTGGTGAACCAACTGACCAACATGAAGACCATATCAGTACTTGGATGTGGAACTCAGATGTACTTTTATCTGATGATAGGAGGTGCAGAGTACTGTCTTCTAGCTGCCATGTCATATGACCGCTATGTAGCCATCTGTCATCCTCTCCGTTACTCTGTCCTCATGAACCATAAGGTGTGTCTCCTTCTGGCATCTGGCTGCTGGTTTGTGGGCTCATTTGATGGCTTCATGCTCACTTCCATCACCATGACCTTCCCTTTCTGCAGATCCCGGGAGATACGTCACTTCTTCTGTGAGGTTCCTGCTCTATTGAAGCTCTCCTGTTCAGACACCTCACTCTATGAGATTTTCATGTACCTGTGCTGTGTCCTCATGCTCTTGATCCCTGTGACAATAATTTTAGGCTCTTATTACTGTATCATCCTTACAATTCACAGGATGAATTCAGTTGAGGGCCAGAAGAAGGCCTTTGCCACCTGTTCTTCCCACATTACAGTGGTCAGTCTCTTTTATGGAGCTGGTATCTATAGCTACATGCTTCCTATCTCCTACCACACCCCTGGGAAGGACATGATAGTGTCCTTTGTCTACACCATCCTTACACCTGTCTTGAACCCTGTCATTTACAGCCTCAGGAATAAGGATGTCACTAGGGCTCTGAATAAAATGTTGAGAGCAGAGAAAGCTCCATGTTGAAGTGTGAAGTAAGTTTGCTCTGTCTTCCAGAGTCTCTGTCTTCCCTTTAGATGTCCTTCCACAAAACAACCAGCATTTTGTGATGATGTCTGCTTTCTGGAGTTGTCCGTTAGAGGACTTCATCCCAATTTTCCTCTCTTCAGAGAATAAGTTACTTACACGTTAGGTGACACTCACGTATCCCTCTTTTTTTCATAATACTGACATGTATTCCATTCCATTGAGTCAATTTTTGTTTAGATGACAGTTGAGGAATTTCATCCGAACTCTGTGGGAGGCAGAGTAAGGAAGATTTAGAGTCTAATGCCTATTTCCTCACAGCAAGACCTTGATTAAAATTTATTTAAAAACAAACTTAGTTAAGATTTATTTTAAAAAGTAAGTCTGTGTTGATGGCTGACAGAGTATCCTTTCTTCACAGTGTGTTTATATTTTGCTAGCATTATAGGCTCTTAATCAGTGTGTAACCAATCTATTTTCATTACACAGTCACTCAACATGTACTCTCTGGTAAGCATTTTTCATTCACTAAATAATTTGATGTGATATGGGGGAGCCCAAGGCCACTCATATTTTATAGAGGAAGCCTTTGAAGCTTATCCTGGCTTTCCCCATGCAGGAGATCTTCAGGGGTAGGTAAGCCATTCAGCCACAAGCTTTAGAGTGTAAGTGTAAACCATTCAGAACCTCAGACAACCTAAATCTACAGAAGATTGTTCTTCCATCAGTACTCCTGGCATGCAGTCTCAATAAGTTTCCAGTTTTCTGTTAGCACTTATAAAAGCCATTCTTTCCCAGTAGTACACCATAACCATAGGCTACCCAAAACACATTTATTTAGAGAGGAATTGTGTTTAGTCATAGACTTTCTCAACAAAAGAATTTTCTCACATTCTCCTTATTTACACCATTGAGATACACAGGTTTAGAATGCAATTTCAAAGTATATGTGTGTATATATATATGTATAAATATACATATATATATGTATAAATATACATATATATATATATATATATACATATACATATATATATATGTTTATCCAAAGGAACAGAATTCTCCCTCACACTTTAACCTGAATGTGACTCATAAAGTTTTGGTAAATAATAGTCATACAACAAAAGCATGCTTATGAATACTATGGAGTTCCAAAATGCCAGGGAGCATCCTAGGAAAAGAAAAAAGATGTGCACCAGCCACAAATAAACATTAAATGAAGCCAATAAATGTCTAGTTCAGTGTGAGAGTAGATGGAAGCCAGAGCCCTGATAATCCAGTTATGCTTCAAGAGTAGGACAAGAACTTCACAAAGGCCCAATAAGGTGGGAAAGAAATCAGAAACCTACATTCACACAGCTGAAGGAATGTACTTTTAAAAAAGGAACTGAGACTGTGGATTGGCAGTTCACACCTATAATCCTGGGTACTTGGGAGGCTGAGATTGAAAAGATCATGGTTTGAGGCCAGACCAGGCAAATGGCTCCTAAGACTCCCATCTGAACTGTAGCTGGGGGTGGTGGTGTGCACCTGTCATCCCAAGTTGTGTGGGAAGCTGAGATTGAGAGGATCACATTTCTAGGCCAACCTAAGCACAAGAGTTTGTGAGACTCCATCTCAAAGGACAAAAGCTGGGTGTTGGGGCACATGCTTTTCACTCCAGTGACAGCATGAAGCATAAATAGAAGGGTTGTGCCCTCTTAAACAAAAAGTGAGTCCTTATTTCCCAAATAACTAAGAAAAAGATTGGAGACCTGGCAAAAACGTAGAGGGCCTGTCTAGCAAGTGAAAACCCTGAGATCAAACCCCAATATCACAAAAAAATCCCCCAAACAAGAAAAGGAACGAGATAGTCACTAGTGACAAATAACAAATATTTCCCACTAGTCACTGGAGTAAAGACAAAAATCAGTTACTGATGTTTGCAAGGAACAGCACTTGATAGTTTTCTAGTTAAAAGTGACACCAGCCAATAAAAGTGGGCTGAGGAATAAACTAGGTGATGAAAGTTGAGGAAGGGAGTCTCACAACCAGGACATTGAATTGTCTTTCATTGGGTTAGGGAGAGAAAAAGTTGGAGAGAGGTTTTTTTTTTTTTTTTGTCTTTCCTTTTTTTTTTTGGTGCTGGGATCAAACCCAGGGCCTCATGCATGCTAGGCAAGCGCTGTACCACTGAGCTACATCCCAGCCCGGGAGAGAAAAAGTTGGAATTAACGTTTTCTTCCACAAATATTTTCCACATGAAAGGTTGAAATAATTGTGATTATCTATATGGTGAAAAATTTTTATGAAAAATTTTTATGGCTGAGTTTATATATTCATTCATTTCTGACTAAACAGCTAGAGGAATTTTTTTTCAGTTTTTTCACACATTAGTTTCATGAATAAAACTTAGTATATGATAGGGTAAATTCACTGTACTAAGTTTTTAAGGCTGTGGTAGCAATTTACCACAAATGGAGTGACTTAATACAACAGAAGTTTTTTCTTTCACATTCCTAAAGCCAGAAACCTGTAATCAAGGTGTTCATTGGTCTCTGGATCCTCCAGAGGCTCTTCGGAGAATCTGCTCCTTGCATTTTCCAGCTTCTGTTGGCCAAAGGCCTTCCTTGACTTGAGGCTGAATCACTCCAATTTCTGCCTCTATGATCACAGTGGCTCTTCTTTTCAGCAGTCATGCAAAGCTGGAGTGAACATATGGAAATTTGAGAGGCCTCAATGCACAGCCATTTTTCCAACAGGCACTTGTTGAATTTTAAACTGCTTCTGATACTGTGCATTTAGAAGGACAACTTCTAAAAGTCTGAGGGAATATCCCTTTTGTCTAGCACTTAGAAGTAAAGACCTCTCAGCATAGAAAGCTAGTGGCTCAGATGATTTCCTTTCACAAAGCATTGTCGTATTTTGAATACTGTAGAAGCTGGAAAGTGGAACCATGAAACCCTGAAAAACAAAAATGGGTCTTCCACTGGCTTTCAATACCAACGTTGCTTACATCAACCAGCCTTTCAACTGAAAGCACCTTAGGACTGTTCCAAGTAACAAGAATGAAATAATTGTAGAATGAGCCTAAATTAAATTCTAGCAATGATGGCAAAAATAATGAATTTTTAAACAAACAAAAGTGGAGAGAGTTGAGCATGCATGAGGAAATTAAAACCAAAGAGTACTCAGTTTTCTTCATTCATGTAAATTATCACATGGTCATCTCACTCTTTTGATGTAATATATCATGTTTACTGATTTGAGTATATTTAAACCATTCTTGAATCACAGGGATTAATCTCAGTTGATCATGATATGTGATAAATTTAATGCGAACATTTAATTTGATTTGATAATAATTACTTTTAGTGTTTCACACCTTTGTTTATCACAGATAGTGGACTCTAACTTTATTTTCCTTTTTCTGACTTTTTAAAATTGTTTTATTATTCATATGTGCATACAAGGCTTGGTTCATTTCTCCCCCTGCCCCCACCCCCTCCCTTACCATCCACTCTGACCCCTCCCTCTCTCCCCCACCCCCCTCAATACCCAGCAGAAACGATTTTGCCCTTATCTCTAATTATATTGAAGAGAGAGTATAAGCAATAATAGGAAGGAACAATTGTTTTTGCTGGTTGAGATAAGGATAACTAACAGGTAGTTGACTCACATTGATTTCCTGTGCATGTGTGTTACCTTCTAGGTTAATTCTTTTTGATCTAACCTTTTCTCTAGTTCCTGGTCCCCTTTTCCTATTGGCCTCAGTTGCTTTTAAGGTATCTGCTTTAGTTTCTCTGCGTTAAGGGCAACAAATGCTAGCTAATTTTTTAGGTGTCTTACCTATCCTCATCCCTCCCTTGTGTGCTCTCACTTTTATCATGTGCTCAAAGTCCAATCCCCTTATTGTGTTGGCCTTGATCTAATGTCCACATATGAGGGAGAACATACGATTTTTGGTCTTTTGGTTCAGGCTAACCTCACTCAGAATGATGTTCTCCAATTCCATCCATTTACCAGCAAATGATAACATTTCGTTCTTTTTCATGGCTGTATAAAATTCCATTGTGTATAGATACCACAATTTCCTAATCCATTCGCCAGTGGTAGGGCATCTTGGCTGTTTCCATAACTTGGCTGTTGTGAATAGTGCTGCAATAAACATGGGTGTGCAGGTGTCTCTGGAGTAACCTGTGTCACAGTCTTTTGGGTATATCCCCAAGAGTGGTAGATCCATGTTTAGCTTTTTAAGTAGCCTCCAAATTATTTTCCAGAGTGGTTGTACTAGTTTACATTCCCACCAACAGTGTAAGAGGGTTCCTTCTTCTCCGAATCCTCACCAACACCTGTTATTCATGGTGTTGCTAATGATGGTTATTCTAACAGGGGTGAGGTAGAATCTTAGTGTGATTTTAATTTGCATTTCCTTTATTGCTAGAGATGATGAGCATTTTTTCATGTGTTTTTTGGCCATTAAAATTTCTTCTTTTGAGAAAGTTCTTTTTAGTTCACTTGCCCATTTCTTTATTGGTTCATTAGTTTTGGGAGAATTTAGTTTTTTAAGTTTCCTGTATATTCTGATTATCAGTCCTTTGTCTGATGTGTAGGTGGCAAATATTTTCTCCCACTCTGTGGGTGTTCTCTTCAGTTTAGAGACCATTTCTTTTTATGAACAGAAGCTTTTTAGTTTTATGAAGTCCCATTTATCTATGCTATCTCTTAGTTGCTGTGCTGCTGGGGTTTCATTGAGAAAGTTCTTACCTATACCTACTAACTCCAGAGTATTTCCTACTCTTTCCTGTATCAACTTTAGAGTTTGTGGTCTGATATTGAGATCCTAGATCCATTTTGAGTTAATCTTGGTATAGGGTGATATACATGGATCTAGTTTCAGTTTTTTGCAGACTGCTAACCAGTTTTCCCAGCAGTTTTTGTTGAAGAGGCTGCTATTTCTCCATCATATATTTTTAGCTCCTTTGTCAAATACAAGTTGGTTATAGTTGTGTGGATTCATATCTGGGTCCCCTTTTGTGTTCCACACTGGTCTTCATGCCTGTTTTTGTGCCAGTACCATGCTGTTTTTATTGTTATTGCTTTGTAATATAGTTTGAAGTCAGATATCTTGATACCTCCAGCATTGTTCTTTTGATTGAGTATTGCCTTGGCTATTCATGGCCTCTTGTATTTCCATATAAATTTAACAGTAGATTTTTCAATCTCTTTAATGAATGTCATTGGAATTTTGATGGGAATTGCATTAAACATGTAGATTACTTTTGGGAGTATAGAATTACTATGTTGATTCTACCAGTCCATGAGCATGGGAGATCTCTCCAGTTCTACAGTCTTCCTCAATCTCTTTCTTCAGAAGTTTATAGTTTTCCTCATAGAGGTCATTCACATTTTTTGTTAGGTTTACACCTAGGTATTTGATTTTTTTTGAGGCTATTGTAAATGGAATTGTTTTCATACATTCTTTTTCAGTTTGCTCATTGTTAGTGTATAGAAATGCTAATGTTTTTTCTATGTTGATTTTATATCCTGCTACCTTGCTATAGCTATTGATGATGTCTAGAAGGTTCTGAGTAGAGTTTTTTTGGGTCTTTAAGGTATAGGATCATGTCGTCTGCAAATAGGGATATTTTGACAGTTTCTTTACCTATTTGTATTCCTTTTGTTCTTTCTTCTTGCCTAATTTCTCTGGCTAGGATTCCAGTACTATGTTGAATAGGAGTGGAGATAGTGGGCATCCTTGTCTGGTTCCTAATTTTAGAGAGAATGGTTTCAGTTTTTCTCTGTTAAGTATAATGCTGGCTGTAGGTTTGTCATATATAGCTTTTATAATGTTGAGGTACTTTCCTTCTATTCCTAGTTTTCTTACAGCTTTTATCATGAAATGGTGTTGGATCTTATCAAAGGCTTTTTCTGCATTTATTGAGATGATCAAGTGGTTTTTGTCTTTGCTTCTGTTAATGTGGTTTATTACATTTATTGATTTTCGTATGTTGAACCACCCCTGCATCCCTGGGATGAAGCCTACTTGGTCGTAGTGAATAATCTTTTTGTTGAGTTGTTGAATTCGGTTTGCCATTATTTTGTTGAGGATTTTTGCATCAATGTTTACTAAGGAGATTGGCCTATAGTTCTCCTTTTTGGAGGTGTCTTTGTCTGGTTTTGGGATAAGTGTAATACTGGCTTCATGAAAGGTGTTTGGCAGTTTTCCGTCCCTTTCTATTTCATGGAACAGTTTAAGGAGGGCTGGTACCAGTTCTTCTTTAAAGGTCTGATAGAATTCAGAAGAGAATCCATCAGGTCCTTTACTTTTCTTTTTGGGGAGACTCTTGATTGCTGCTTCAATTTCATTTTGAGTTATAGATCTATTGAGGTGATTAATTTCCTCTTGGTTCAGTTTTGGATGATCATATGTATCTAGAAATCTGTCCATTTCTTTAAGATTTTCAAATTTATTTGAATATAGGCTCTCAACATAGTCTCTGATGATTTCCTGGACATCCATGGTGATTGTTGTTATCTCCCCTTTTTCATTCCTGTTTCTACTAATTTGGGTTTTTTCTCTCCTCATGTTTTAAAAAATGTTTTATAAACATTTTTCATTAATAGTTTAAGACTTTTATTGTATTGCCTACAGTGATAAAAATGAGTTCTGAAAGTTCTTAGGTATTTTCACCATATACTATACATTTAACCATACAAAATTATCAGCTTTCTGTATTATCAGTTTGGTTTCCAGTTAATAGCATGTTATCAGTAGTTAAATTTTTGGATACATAATCTATCTATCTAAATTTTGACTGCCAGGAGTTTGTCACACTTAACCTCCCCAACCCCTGCTTCCATTAATGAAGAGCCAACCCTATATGAATAAAAATGGTCTGAAAATTGCAAATGAAAGGCAGATTGTGGTGTTAGCTAAAATTAAAGTAACATACAATTATAGGTTGCTATCAGGAATACACTTTGAATATGAAGAGAAAAGTTGCTTAAAAAGATGGAAAAATATTGCATGCTGACATTTGATGAAAAAAGTCTGAAAAGAATATATATATTTAGGGGGGAAGGGAGAGAGAATAATAAAGGTTTTTAATCTGATTAAAGCACAATATATTCATGAGTGAAATGCCATGGTGAAGTTTCTTTGAATAATGAATAGATGCTTAAAAAATGAAAGAGTAGAATGTAAATCATGTCCTGTTAGAGGGTGGGTGTTACTGGAAGGGAGAGTTGTGAATGGAGTGGATGGAGGAGAGTGAATATGGTTGATGTACTTTATATACTTGTATGAAAACAGGATGATGAAAGTTGTTGAAATTATTTTAAGTAGAGGGAATGTGGTTGCAGGAGAGTGAAGAAGGGGATGAATCTAGCCAAGGTACATTGTAAATATATATGGAAATGTGACAATGAAATCCTTCTGTACAACTAATATATGCTAATAAAACATTTTTAAAAAGAAAGTCTATGGAATCAATACAGATTCCATAATAAAAACTATCGGCAACAAAATCAATTCATTCTGATAAAAGATCAGTTAATCATGAGGATGCATGAGCCTACTCATGTACCCAATAATAACTTCAAACTACAAAAGGCAAAAATTGATAGAATCTCAAAAAGAACTGCACCAATACTCAAGCATCATTTAAGATTATAATACCACTTAGTCAGTGACAGAACAAATACACAGACAATCAGCAAGCATTTCCTAGACTTAAGCAACATGTGTATCTTAACAAATCAGAATGTATTTTAAGACCATACAATAAATCTTAGTGAAAAGATTAAGTCAATATAATTTAATCCAGCAAAATATTTTTCTTTCTTTTTCATTTTGTCATTTTTACATTTACTTACATATGTGTACATTGTTCATGCCACCTCCTCCCCAGCTCCTGCCCTGCTTCCAGGCAGATCCTGTTCTGTCCTCTTCTCCAATTTTGTTGAAGAGAAAACATAAGAGATAATAAGAAAGACATAGTGTTTTGGCTAGTTTGGGATAAAGATAGCTATACAGAGAGGTTCTTAGCATTGCTTCCATGCACTGGTGTATTGCATCCCACATGGATTCATCTCTACCAGACCTCTTTGCTACTTCTTGGTCCCCTTCCCATAGTGACCTCTGTCAGTTTAAGATTACTATATTTGCTCTTCTACTATAGGCAAATCAACCACATTCAGGTTTTAGGTTTCCTTTCCTTTCCCTATTCCTCCTGTGTGTGTTCTCCCCTTAGTGTGTGACCATGTCCAATAATATTACCGCATTTCTTTTGGGTCTATAATCTTCATATGAGGGAGAGCATGAGATTTTTGTTCTTCTGAGCCTGGCTAACTTCACTTTGGATCATGTTCTCTAGTTCAATCCTTTTACTTGTGAATGATAAAATTTCATTCTTCTTTGTGGCTGAGTAAAATTCCATCGTGTATAAATTTCACATTTTCTTGATCCATTCATCAGATGTGGGGCATCTTGATTGTTTCCATAGCTTGGCTATTGCAGATAGTGCTGCAATAAACAGGTGTACAAGTTCTTTTGTTATAACGTGAGTTGCATGCAAAATATTTTCACTGATCACAGATCAAATTGGAAATCAATAACAAAATAATGCTGTAAAACACTCAAATTTTAGAAACTTAAACCGTCCCAGGTCATAAAGGTAAGAAAAAGAACATAGAAAGAATTTTGAACTGAATGAAAATAAAAATACAATAAATCAGAATTTGTGGAACGTAGCTAATGCATTACTTAAATGAAAATTTTTGACAACTGAATGTTTTGTGAGAAGTGTCATAAATCAATGGCATTGGCACCTATGCTAAGAACCTAAAAAGAACAAAGTAAGTGCAAAGCAAGCAGAACAAAGAAAATAATGAACATTTACTGTATGCTGAATATATGGCTGCCTTCAAAATTCACATGCTTAAATCCACCACAGAGTGATGGTATTAGGAACTAGGACCTTTTAAGATAATAAGGTAATGGAGGCAGAGTGCTTATGAATGGAATTAGTGCTCCTATGAAAAAAGACACTAGAGATTTCCTTCACTACTTTTGCCATGTGAGGACACAGGAAAATTGTGGCCATGTATGATATGACCTCTAAAACTCGCCCTCACCACACACTAAATCTTGCTAGTGGCTTGATTTTGCTCTTTGTGTCCTTAGAAGTGGACAGCCAAAGTGACTGCAATATCATCAAAGATAAAATAAAATAGACCAAGAAATATCAAACATAAAATTAAGAAAACCAATGAAATAAAAAACTTTTAGGAGATCAATGAAAGTTATAGGTTTCTAAGCCACTAGCTAAATATTCCATCTTTCACATGAAGAGAATAGACTAGTGATTCATAGAGTCTATGAAGATTATGAAAGAAGTAGGTTGGAGAAAAAGTGGTTAAAGGACATGTAGGTACAGTTGGATAGGAGTCATTTCTAATATTCCATAAAAGAGTAAGATAATTGTGGTTATCAGTGATTAGCTAAAAATTTCAAACTAGTTAGTACAGTGGATTTAAAATGTTCTTATAACAAAGAAATGATCAGTGTCTGAGATGATGGATATGCCAGTCACCCTCATTTGACCATTCCACATTGTACATGAGAAGTGAAGTATCACACTGTATCCCACAATTACTATACGTGGTCTAAAAGTAAATTTATAAAATAAGAAACAAAATACTATTTACAGCTTTAGCATAAATTTTTTTGTTGGCTCTCTTGGGGTTTTAACTATTATTTAAAACAATCAAAATATCTGAATTAAAAAAACAAACCTGATAAAACATGGAAAGATTTATACACTAAAAGCCACAAAATAAATACCAACAAAGGAAAAACACTACAAAATGTAGCTGGGAAAATTAAATGCTACCTACATGAATGGATATAAATTTTATTCAGTAGTTAAAAGATTTACTATTTATATGTTAATTCTCTCCAATCTAATATCTAATTCCCTGAAGATCAGAAGTGTTTTTTTTCTTCTTTATTTATTCATATGTGAATACATTGTTTGGACAATTTCTTCCCCTTGCCCCCTGCTCCCTCCTTCTCAACCCCCACCCCCATTCTGCCCTTTTTCCCAATTTTGTTGAAGAGAAGACATAAGCAATAATAAGAAAGACATTGCATTTTTGCCAGTTAGGAAAAGGATAGAAGTGTTATTTTTAATCAAAAATCTGATTGTAAAAACCTATGGGAGAGCTATGGAGTGTTAGAGTGCCTGTCTAGAATGCATAAGGCCCTGGTTTTAATTTCCAGCAACACTGCCAAAAATAATCATATGGAAAAGCAGTGTACCTGCAGTAGCCAAAATAACAGCAAAAAACCAACAAAATAGGAGTGATAGGAGGATGTATTTTCCATATTATAAATCTATAGTAATCCAAAACATGTGACAATGGTATAAAGAAAGCCAGATAAATAAATGGAATCCAATTGAAAGTACAAAAAAAGACCCAGAGACAAATTACCAACTTATTTTAGACAAAAACATGATAGTAAGTGCAGTGGAGAAAGGAAAGACTTTTCAACACTTGGTGCTGGAAGAACTAGATAACCATATGCACAGAATGAACTCATAACAATGCCTCAGGCCATTTACAAAAGGAAACTCAAAATGGACACCAGATCTGAATATAGGAACAAAGGTTACAAAACTTCTCAAAGAAAGAATAGAGAAAACGCTTTGTGACCTTGTATGAGAAAAAGGTTTCTTAATGATGACACAAAAATTAAAATCCATAATTTAAATAACCACATAAATAGGAATTCATCAGTATTTAAAATAACGGCTCTGCAAAAGAAGCCAAGGTTAACAAGGGAGGTAAATATAAATTATGTACATGTATGAAATGTTGTGGTGGAGTACATTATTTTATATAATAAAATAAAATTCCTTATTCACAGGACAAAAGAGCATAAAACATGAATTAGGTGGCATGACCTGGTGAAAGAGCACTTACTTAGCATGTGTGCAGCATGGGCTGGATCAACAACATTGAGAAAAATAAACCTAACAACAAGAACAGCAACAACAAAAAAAAGACATTCAAGCCAAAAACGGGGAAGATCCTTCTTTGTTTTTATTCAAATATTCATATGTGCATACATTGTTTGGGCCATTTCTCCCTCCTGCACTCCCACTCCCTCCCTCTCTTCCCCACTCCCCTCGCTTCTAGGCCAAACCTGTTCTGCCCTTTTCTCTAATTTTGTTGAAGAGAAGACATAAGCAATAACAAGAACAGCATAGGTTTTTGAAGGTTGAGGTAAAGATAGCTATCCAGAGAGATTTCTAACATTGCTTCCATGCACAAATGTATTACAACCCAAATTGATTCATCTCTACCTGACCTCTTCACTAGTTCCTGGTCACCTTCCCAACTTGACCACTCTCATTTTAAGGTTTCTGTGTTAGCAACTCTGCAGTGGGGACATCAAACATTTTCAAGATTTGGATTTCCTACCTATCCGTATTCCTCCCATATGTGCTCTCCCCTTAGTGTATGACCCAAGTTCAACAACATTGCTGCATTTGCCCTAGATCTAAAGCCCACATATGAAGGAGAACATATGATTTTTGGTCTTCTGAGCCTGGCTAACCTTGCTCAGAATGATGTTCTCTAGTTCCATCCATTTACTTGCTAATGATAAGATTTCATTCTTCTTCATAGCTGAGTAAAACTCCATAGAGTATAAATACCACATTTTCTTAATCCATTTGTCAGTAGTGGGCATCTTGGCTGTTTCCATAACTTGGCTATTGTGAATAGTGTGTGCAGGAGCCTCTGGAGTAATCTGAGTCGCATTCCTTTGGGTATATCCCTAGGAGTGGGATTTCTGGATCATATGGCAAATCTATGTTTAGATTTGTAAGAAGCATCTATATTGTTTTCCAGAGTGGCTGAACCAGCTTGCACTCCCACCAGCAGTGTACAAATGTTCCTTTTTCCCCACATCCTTGCCAACACCTGTAGTTGGTGGTGTTTTTTATGATAGCTATTCTTTTTTTTTTTTTATAGATAAAGGGGTTTTCATTATGATGAAATGTTAAATTTTTCCAGGATGATATAACTACTCTAAATACATACCTATTAATGAAGTTTCAAAATATATAAATGAAATGTTAGCAGCACTACAAAGAGGACAAATCTATAATTATAGTAGGAAATGTTAATGCATCTTTCTGTCTTAGAAAAAGCAGATAAAAATATCACTAAGGATAAAAAGATTTGAATAACATAACTAATAAGCCTGTCTTACTTGACATATGTAATCCATAGCTGAAAAACTACAGACATAACTTCTTTTCATAAACACAAAAACATTTTTAAAATGATCATAGAACCTTAAAGCCAGTCTCAACAAATTTAAAAGTATATCTTAATACTAAATGAATTCTCTGTTCACAATGCAATTAAATTTGAAAGTACTAATGAAAAGATAACTAGACAAGTCTTATGTATTTTGAAATTAAGAAATAGATTTTTAAATAATTTACAGAATAAATAAGAAATCACAAAGAATGTTTAAAATATTTCAATATTAATAATAAATGCTACATATAAATTTTTTGGTACATCTAAAACTTTACTTAAAGAAAGTTCATAGGTTTGGTTTCACATGTTAGAAAATGAAAAAGTTTAGAAATTAAAGTCATCAGAATTTATCTCAAAAAGGTAGAAAAATAACTGCAAATTAAATCCAAAGGAAGGCAAAGAAAAGATATTCATGAAACCAAAAAATCAATAAAACCACAATTTGAAAATATTAATAAAATTGGTAAGCTTTGGCAATCCTTATTTTAAAAAATTGAGAAGACATAATCAAACCAAGAATGTAAAAAGTGGCTGAAATTTTAATCTTACAAACATTCAAGGGATCTTTAAAGGACATCAATTTCAATTTTAATTCAATGATTTAAAAAAAACAAGGTAAAGTAGATAAATTCTTTAAAAATAAAAAAAAAATAGGCTAGTGAAGTGACTCAAGTGGTAAAGTACCTGCCTAGAAAGCATGAGGCCCTGAGTTCAGACGCTAACACCACTTAAAAAAATACAAAAAAGTAACATAAAAATCTGAAGTCACTTAATTATTAAATAAGTTATTAACTAAATATCTTATGATGAAGAAGACTCCAGGTTCAAAGAACTTCAAGAAATCCTACCAAATACTTAGAGAAGAAATAATGCAATATGCAACAAACTCCTCTTTTGTAAGACAGAGTCTCAGGCTGGCCCTGAATTTGAGATCCTACTGCCTGTGTCTCCCAAGTGCTGTTTTATGTAGCAACATCATCTTGACATGAAAATTGGACAAGCATGTTATAAGCAAGAAGATTACAGTCCAGTAGTGTCCATGAACATGAAAGCAAAATTCCTAAGTAAATATTATAACCAAACCTAGCATTATGTAAAAGGTATGACTCACAGCCATGTTGAGTTCAATTCGAGTTCAAGGTTAGTTTGACATCTGTGTATTAATCACTATATTTTACCATATTGACAGGATAAAGGAGAAACTATGATTATCTTCATAGTTGCATGAAAACTTAATAAAATTTAACATTGATTCATGGTGCTTAGAAAACCATCTTAACAAATTCACAGTTCACAGAAATGTCTATAATCACATAAAGGCTGTCCTCAAAAGGAGCCTTTGGTGCTTATCTCTGGTGTTAGTCTATTCTTGCTGAACCTTCTCCTTATCCAACTCTGAAAGGGTGGGAGAATCATTAGATTTGCCTCACCCAACTCCCTCAGATAAATCTATATGGGAAACCAAGTAAGTCTTAATCAGAAGGTTGCTTTGTGAGGATGTAGTCCTAGGGGTGAATGGATGAGATGATCTTCGCAGCCAATATCCTCACTGTAACAGCTGATGTGTATATACAGGATAGCACTTGTGTTGTGAGTGAGAAGCAGTTCTGGGAGCATTTCCCTTCTGTTAATGTAGGACATTGTTTCCTTGGCTGGAGTATAGCATGAATTCTTGGGCTAAGGCCTTCTGCAAGCTAATATGGTCACTCTCTGATTCCTGATGGTCATTCAACTTTGTGAATCAGACTGTTTATTCATATGTATATTTTGCATATCATGTGACATTTCCCGGAATAACCTCCTCATTCTCATAGCACCACTTCACCCATTTGGCAAACTCCTATTTATTCTATAACCCTATTCAAACACCATTCCTCTGTGAAGCCTTCCCTTTCTGTGTCCCCACTGGACCTTCGCTGTCTTCCGTAGTCATACTTATCACACTATATTGAAAGTTTAGCTCTGTGTTTCCATTAGATTTGAGTTTCTTAAAAGAAGGTTCTGTGTCTTTATAGTATTCCTACTAGCTAAACTTAATAAAATTCATTAAATGCAGAAATAATCTGTGATTCAATAAGCAAGTGATTGATTGAGTTCACCTCAGTAGGGTTCTACCTTGTTATGAATACCATTTGCTCAGCACTCTTGAATTCATTCTAGCTAGTAATGAAAATGTCTCTGGTTGGGTACACTGAATTTACAATCAATAATGAACTTTAAATTGAATTTATAATTGCTTTTGTAATGTTACTACATTTATGGGCATTCCAAATGCTGATTTCCCAGATGCATGTCATAACCTTCATTTTAATTTTTTTAACATATCTTTTATTCATATGTGCATACAGTGTTTGGGTCATTTCTCCCCCCTTCCCCCCATCCCCTCCCTTTCCCCCTGCACCCTCCCTCACTCCCCTGCCCCTCTTTTCCAGGCAGAAACTGTTTTGCCCATATCTCTAATTTTGCTAATGAGAGAGTATAAACAAAAATAAGAAGGAAAAAGTGTTTTTCATAGTTGAGATAAGGATAGCTATACAGGGACATTCCTAGCATAACTTTCATGTACATATGTGTAACATTCTAAGTTGATTCTTCTCCAACTGACCTTTTCTGTAGTTTCGGATCCCCTTCTCCTATTAGCCTCTGTCATTGTAAAGTTTCTGCATTAGTTCTTTTTCACTGAGGACATAAATGTTAGATGATAGCTATCCTAACAGGGAGATGGTTTTGATTTGCATTTCCTTTATGGCCAGAGATTGTGAGCATATTTTCACATGTTTTTGGCCATTTGAATTCTTATTTTGAGAAAGTTCTGTTTCATTCACTTGCCCATTTCTTTATTGGTTTATTGATTTTTGGGAGGGTTTAGTTTTTTGAGCTTTCTGTATATTCTGGTTATCAGTCCTTTGTCTGATGTGTAGCTGGCAAATATTTTCTTCCACTCTGTATGTGGTCTCTTCAGTTTAGAGACCATTTCTTTTGCTGTGCATAAGCTTTTTAGTTTTTTGTAGTCCCATTTGTCCATCCTTTCTCTTAGTTGCTGAGCTCCAGGGGTTCTACTGAGGAAGTCCTTGTCTATACCTATTACTTCCAGAAT
The DNA here is from genome assembly GCF_047511655.1 of Castor canadensis. Classification (NCBI taxonomy): domain Eukaryota; kingdom Metazoa; phylum Chordata; class Mammalia; order Rodentia; family Castoridae; genus Castor; species Castor canadensis. Next base: position 50,060,534 of record NC_133400.1, on the reverse strand, counting down.
GTTTCCTGCTCTTTCCTGTACTAACTTCAGAGTTTTGGGTCTGATATTAAGGTCCTTGATCCATTTTGAGTTGATACTAGTACAGGGTGATAAACATGGGTCTAGTTTCAGTTTCTTGCAGATGGATAACCACTTTTCCCAGCAACATTTGTTGAAGAGGCTGTCTTTTCTCCATTTTCTGTTTTTGGAAGCTTTGTAAAAAATGAGGTGGGTATAGTTGTGTGGATTCATATCCAAGTCCTCTATGCTGTTCCACTGGTCTTCATGTCTGTTTTTGTGCCAGTACCATGCTGTTTTTATTGCTAGTGTTTTGTAATATAGTTTGAAGTTGGGTATTGTGATACCTCCAGCATTGCTCTTTTTGCTGAGTATTGCCTTTGCTATTCATGGTCTCTTGTGTTTCCAAATGATCTTTAGGGTAGATTTTTCAATCTCTGTGATGAATGTCATTGGAATTTTAATGGGAATTGCATTAAACAAGTAGTGTAGCCATTTTTACTATGTTGATTCTAACATCCCATGAGCATAGGAGATCTCTGCACCTTCTGTAGTCTTCCTCAATCTATTTCTTCAGGGGTTTGTAGTTTATTCTTATAGAGGTCATTCAAATCCTTTGTTAAGTTTGCTCCTTGGTATTTCAATTTTTTGAGGCTATTGTGAATGGTTTCCATATATTCTTTCTCAATTTGTTCGTTTTTGGTGTATAGAAAAGCTAATGATTTTTGTAAGTTGATTTTGTATCCTTCCACCTTGCTGTAGCTGTTTACAGTGTCAAGATTTTTTGGGTAGAGTTTTTTTGGTTTTTAAGGTATAGGATCATGTTATCTGCAAATAAGGATAGTTTGACATTTTCTTTACCTATTTGTATTCATTTTATTTCTTCTTCTTGCCTAATTGCTCTGGCTAGAAATTCCAGTAGTATGTTGAATAGGAGTGGGGATAGTAGGCACCCTTGCCTCATTCCTGATTTTAGAGGAAGTGGTTTCAGTTTTTCTCCATTAAGTATGATGTTGGCTGTAGGTTTCTCATATATAGCCTTTACAATGTTGGGGTACATTTTCTCTATTTTTTAGAGCTTTTATCATGAAGTAGTGTTGAATCTTATCAAAGGCTTTTTCTGCATCTCTTGAGATGATCGAGTTATTTTGTCTTTGCTACTATTAATATGCTGTATTACATTTATAGATTTGCCTATGTTGAACCATCCCTGCATCCCTGGAATGAAGCTGACTTGGTCATAGTGAATGATCTTTCTGATATGTTGTTGGATTCTGTTTGCCATTATTTTATTGAGGATTTTTGTGTTGATATTCATTAAGGAGATTGGTCTATAGTTCTCTTATTTGGAGGTGTCTTTGTCTGGTTTTGAGAGGAGTATAATTCTGGCTTCATAAAATGAGTTAGGCAGTGTTCCTTCCCTTTCTATTTCATGGAAAAGTTTAATGAGAGTTGGTACTAGTTCTTGTTTAAAGTTCTGATAGAATTCAGCAGAGAATCCATCAGATCCTGGACTTTTCTTTTTTGGGAGGCTCTTTATGGCTGCTTCAATTTTTATTTTGTGTTGTAGATCTATTCAGGTGGTTAATATCCTCTTGGTTCAATTTTGGATGGCCATAAGTATCTAGAAATTTGTCCATTTCTTCAAGATTTTCAAATTTATTAGATTATAGACTCTCAAAGTAGTCTCTGATGATTTCCTGGATATTCGTAGTGTTTGCTGTTATCTCCCCTTTTGCATTTCTGATTTTACTGATTTTGTTTTTTTTCTCTCCTCATTTTAGTCAGATTTTCCAGGGGTCTATCAATCTTGTTTATTTTTTCATAAAACCAGCTTTTTGTTTTGTTGATTCTCTGTATTTTTTTTCATTTCTATTTCATTAATTTTGGCCCTTATTTTTCTTATTTCTCTCCTTCTGCTTGTTTTGGAATTTGCCTGTTCTTTTCATTCTGAGAGTTTGGGATGTAGCGTTAGGTCATTAATTTGAGATCTTTCTGTCCTTTTAATATATGCACTCATGGCTATAAACTTTCCTCTTAGGACTGCCTTTGCTGTGTCTAAGAGGTTCTGGTGGTCATGATTTCATTTTCAATAACTTCCAGGAAACTTTTAATTTCCTCTTTTATTTCCTAAATGACCTACTGGTCATTGAGCAATGTGTTGTTCAGCTTCCAATTGTTTGCATGTTTTTTACTGTTGTTTTTGTTGTTGAGTTCTAGTTTTAAAGCCTTGTGATCAGATAGAATGCATGGGATTATTTCTATTTTCTTATATTTTTCTGAGGTTTGCTTTGAGCCCTAAGATATGATCAATTTTGGAGAAGTTTCCATAGGCTGTTGGGAAGAATGTATATTGTGCAGAAATTGGATGAAATATTCTGTACATATCAGCTAGGTCCATTTGATCTATGGTGTGATTTAGTTCTAGAATTTCTTTATTGGTTTTTTGTTTGCATGAATTATCTGTTGGATATGGGGAATATTAAAGTCTCCCAGTACCACTGTGTTGGACTCTATATATGCTTTTAGGTCCTTCAGAGTATGTTTGATGAAACTGGGTACACTGACATTGGGTGCATATAGGTTGGTAATTGTTATTTCCTCTTGGTGCATTTCACCTTTTATTAGTGTGGAGTGTCCTTCTATATCTCGTTTGATCAATGTAAGTTTGAAGTCTTTTGTCTGAGATAAGTATTGCTTCTCCTGCCTGTTTTTGGGGCTCACTGGCTTGGTAAATCTTCTTCCAGACTTTTACCCTAAGCTATTGCTTGTTTCTGTCAATGAGATGAGTCTCCTGTCAACAACAGATTGTTGGATCTTCCTTTTTAATCCAGCTTGCCAAATGATATCTTTTCATGGGGGAGTTAAGACCATTAACATTCAGTGTTAGTATTGATAAGTATGTGGTGATTCCTGTCATGTATTGTTTTTGTTGTTTAAGGGTTTGATTGTGTGCAGCTGAATCAATGTTACTCTCTGATTCCTTGTCTTTTCTTCTCCTGTGGTTTGGTACTGCTTGTCCTCTCATGGTTTTGTTTACTCTCATTTTCTCTTTGCAGAATTCCTTGAAGAATCTTTTGTAGTTGTGGCTTGGTGCTCATATATTGTTTTAGTTTCTGCTTATCATGGAAGACTTTTATTCTTCCACCTATTTTGAATGATAGTTTTGCTGGTTATAATATCCAAGAGTTTAAGCTATTTTCATTCAGTTCCTGGAATACCTCATTCTATGCCCTTCTTGCTTTTTAAAGTTTCCATTGAGAAATCTGCTGTGATTTTGATGAGTTTCACATTGTATGTTATTTGTTTTGTCTCTCTTATAGCCTTCAATATTTTTTCTCTATTCTCTGTGCTTGTTGTCTTAATGATAATATGTTGTGTGATAATTCTATTTTGGTCAAACCTGTTTGGCATCCTGGAGGCTTCCTGTACCTGAATGGGCATAGCTTTCTCTAGATTTGGGAAATTTTCTGTTATTATTTTTTTGAATATATTATGAATCCCTTTTGCTTGCACCTCTTCTCCTTCTTCAATGCCTATGATTCTCAGTTTTGGTTTTTGACTGAGTCATTGAGTTCTTGCATATTCCTTTCACAGGTCTTGAGTTGTTTGACTAATAGCTCTTCAGGTTTTCCTTAAATTTCCATTTTTATTTTCAAGTTCTAATATTCTGTTTTCTGGTTGTTATAGTCTGGTGGAGTGGCCTTCTGTTGTGTTTTGTATCTATCTTTCATTCTTATTTCTGAGGTTTTCCATATCATGGGTCATTTCAGCTTTAATATTGTCAATTTTCCTCTTTAATTCATTTATCTCTTTATTATTAGTGTTTTGTGTTTCATTTTTGTGTTTATTTAGGGCTCTTATGAGTTTATTTATTTGTTTCTGTGTCTTCTATTATTCTTCATTTTTAGTGTCTTGGAATGCTTTGAGTGACTCTTTTTTTTATTTCTTTTATTCATATGTGCATACAAAGTTTGGGTCATTTCTCCCCCTTCCCTCCACCCCCTCCTTTTCCCTCTGCCATCTCCCTCTTCCCCCCAACTCCCTCCCTACCAGGCAGAAACTATTTTGCCCTTATTTCTAATTTTGTTGAAGACAGAGGATAAGCAATAATAGGAAGAACCAAGCGCTTTTCCTAAGTATCTAGAAATGTGTCCATTTCTTCAAGATTTCAAATTTATTTGAATATAGGTTCTCAAAGTAGTCTCTGATGATTTCCTGGACTTCAATGTTGTTTGTTGTTATCTCCCCTTTCGCATTCCTGACTTTACGGATTTGGGTTTTTTCTCTCCTCATTTTAGTCAGGTTTGCCAGGGGCCTATCAATGTTGTTTAATTTTTCAAAGAACCAACTTTTTGTTTCATTAATTCTTTGTATGTTTTTTTGGTTTCTATTTCATTGATTTCAGCTCTTATTTTTATGATTTCTCTCCTATTTGTTTTGGGATTTGCTTGTTTTTCCTTTTCTAGGAGTTTGAGATGTATCATTAGGTCATTGATTTGAGATCTTTCAGTCTTTTTAATATATGCACTCATGGCTATAAACTTTCCTCTCAGGACTGCCTTTGCTGTGCCCCATAGGTTCCGGTATGTTGTGTTTTCATTTTCATTAACTTCCAAGAAACTTTTAATTTCCTCTTTTGTTTCATCAATGAGTCATTTTTCATTAGGCAATGAGTTATTCAGTTTCCATCTGTTTGCATGCTTTTTGTCTTTATTTTTGTTGTTGAGTTCTAGTTTTATTGCATTGTGGTCAGATAGAATGCATGGCATAATTTCTATTTTCTTATATTTGCTGAGGCTTGCTTTGTGCCCTAGGATATGATCTATTTTGCACAAGTTTCCATGGGCTGCTGAGAAGAATGGGTATTGTGCAGAAGTTGGATGAAATGTTCTGTAGACATCAACTAGGTCCATTTGATCTATGGTATGTTTTAGATCTAGGATTTCGTTATTGATTTTTTGTTTGGATGACCTATCTATTGATGATAATGGGGTGTTAAAGTCTCCCACAACCACTGTGTTGGAGTTTATATATGCTTTTAGGTCCTTCAGAGTATATTTGATGAAATTGGGTGCATTGACATTGGGAGCATATAGGTTGACAATTGTTATTTCCTTTTGGTGTATTTCCCCTTTTATTATTATGGAATGTCCTTCTTTATCTCTTTTGATCAGTGTAGGGCTGAAGTCTACTTTGTCCATTGTTCTTGTGCTTTCTCAAATTCTCTATTTTTGTTGTCTTGGAATTTCTTGAGTGTCTTCTGCACATTTTGGTTGACCATATCCAGTGTCATCTCTATAAAATTCTCATTGATTACTTGCAGGATTTCTTCTTTCTGGGTGTTCTTGTGGGCTTCATTGGGTTCTTTGGCATAGTTTATCTTTATTTTGTTGGAGTCTGGATCTGGGTATCTGTTTTCTTCATTTCCCTCTGGTCCCTATACTAATTTATTATTGGGGAAAAGTGGGTTTCTTTCTTCCCATCATTATCCTTGCTGTTGCTATTGTCCCTGTACTTTGTGTAATTCATTATTGTCTAGCTTGTAATAGCAACTGTTATGATATCTAGAATGGAAGGGTGAGAGGAAAGGGAAAGGAAAGAAGGTAAAGAAAATAGGGGAAGAAAAAACACAGCCAAAAATATAAACAGGGAGAAATAGTGTACTAATCAATGTTGTGCTAAACAGACATTAGAGAGACAGAGAGAATATTAAAAAAAATTCCCTAAATTCAAATGCAATAAAGTTTCAGTCTTAATAGTTTTGGTGTTATTCGTTCAGCACCCAGTCCGGGTGTTGGTGTCTGAGTAGTAGTTCTGTTGTCGTCTCATCAAAGGGGAAAAAAAAATCCCATGTTCAAATGCAATACAGTATCAACCCTTCAGCATCCAGTCCTGGTGTTGGTGTTTGAGTAGTAGTTTTGTCATTGTCTCATCAAGGAAAAAAAAAAGAGTCTGGAGACAGCTTTGTGAATGTCTATATGAGGCTGTGGTTCATCTGCCACCTCCTGTCAGACAGCTGCTGCTGCAGGCTTTATTCATTGCATATCTCAAGAATGAACTCTACACTTACCTAACCCCACAGGCTTTGTTTATTTAGAGTTCTCCTGGACACATGCCCCTTTTGTTTTCTCGAGTATACAGCCCTACCCACCTGTTGCAATTGCAGTCTTTTTTTTAATTTAGAGATCGTGTGGGGATGTGCTCCTCCCGACTCTCCAGTGGAGCATGCCACATGTCAGCCACTGTTACAAGCTTTCCCCACTCCAAGGATGCTTGGTGGGTGCTGCCACTCCTGCCTTCTCCAGTTGGCTTGTTTATTTACACTTTGCATGGGGGCTGCCCCGCTTTTAGACACCTTTCCCTCTCCAAGCACACTGGGGGAGGTTGCACCACACTTGCCTTATCTGGCCGACTTGTTTATTTACAGTTCACATGGAGGAGTGCTCCTCCCCCCACTCTGGTGGAGCTTTCCACACAACAGCCACTGTTACAAGTTTTCCCCACCTCCAAGGTTGCTGGGTGGGTGCTGCCACTCTTGCCTTCTCCAGCTGGCTTGTTTATTTACTGTTCATGTGAGGGAGTTCCCCTCCCCAATTCTCCAGAGCTCAGAGCACCCTACCCTCTTTGCTATGTGTTTTTTTTTCAGTTGCTTGTTTATTATTCAGTTTGGTTTTTTTTCCTTTTTTTCCCTGGGCAGGGGTCAGTCTGTCCAGGGGGCTATGCTGATTTGTCCCAGAGTTCTCTTTGGGAGTACTGTGTGCCACTTATTTACCTGAGGGTCTGCCAAGCAGGTTAGGAGTTGGCATCTGGTGGTATAGGAGCCCTCCTGGTATCTCCATTTAACATGGAGTGGGGATGCTATGCGCAGGCTGAGAGTGTGGAGGTGTCAGAGTTTTGCTTCTTCTTGGTGGTTTTTCCTGCCAGGTGTATCTCCAGCATCTCTCCAAGATTTTACATTAGGAAGCATGCTTTCTGCTTCCTCCCGCTAGTTGCCATCTTGGAATCTTTGAGTGACTCTTGTACGTTTTTTTTTTCCTTTTTCTTTTATTATTCATATGTGCATACAAGGCTTGGTTCATTTCTCCCCCCTGCCCCCACCCCCTCCCTTACCACCCACTCTGACCCCTCCCTCTCCTCCCCCTCAATACACAGCAGAAACTATTTTGCCTTTATTTCTAATTTTGTTGTAGAGAGAGTATAAGCAACAATAGGAAGGAACAAGGGTTGTTGCTGGTTGAGATAAGGATAGCTATACAGGGCATTGACTCACATTGATTTCCTGTGCGTGGGTGTTACCTTCTAGGTTAATTCTTCTTGATATAACCTTTTCTTTAGTACCTGTTCTCCTTTTCCTCTTGGCCTCAGTTGCTTTTAAGGTATCTGCTTTAGTTTCTCTGTATTGAGGGCAACAAATGCTAGCTAATTTTTTAGTTGTCTTACCTATCCTCACCCCTCCCTTGTGTGCTCTCGCTTTTATCATGTGCTCAAAGTCCAATCCCCTTGTTGTTTTTACCCTTGATCTAATGTCCACATATGAGGGAGAACATACGATTTTTGGTCTTTTGGGCCAGGCTAACCTCACTCAGAATGATGTTCTCCAATTCCATCCATTTACCAGCAAATGATAACATTTCGTTCTTCTTCATGGCTGCATAGAATTCCATTGTGTATAGATACCACATTTTCTTAATCCATTCATCAGTGGTGGGGCATCTTGGCTGTTTCCATAACTTGGCTATTGTGAATAGTGCTGCAATAAACATGGGTGTGCAGGTGCCTCTGGAGTAACAGTCTTTTGGGTATATTGCCAAGAGTGGTATTACTGGATCAAATGGTAGATAAATGTCTAGCTTTTTAAGTATAGTCTCCAAATTTTTTTCCAGAGTGGTTGTACTAGTCTACATTCCCACCAACAGTGTAAGAGGGTTCCTTTTTCCCCGCATCCTCACCAACACCTGTTGTTGCTGGTGTTGCTGATGATGGCTACTCTAACAGGGGTGAAGTGGAATCTTAGCGTGGTTTTAATTTGCATTTCCTTTATTGCGAGAGATGGTGAGCATTTTTTCATGTGTTTTCTGGCCATTTGAATTTCTTCTTTTGAGAAAGTTCTGTTTAGTTCACATGCCCATTTCTTTATTGGTTCATTAGTTTTGGGAGAATTTAGATTTTTAAATTCCCTATATATTCTGGTTATCAGTCCTTTGTCTGATGTATAGTTGGCAAATATTTTCTCCCACTCTGTGGGTGTTCTCTTCAGTTTAGAGACCATTTCTTTTGATGAACAGAAGCTTTTTAGCTTTATGAGGTCCCATTTATCTATGCTATCTCTTAGTTGCTGTGCTGCTGGGGTTTCATTGAGAAAGTTCTTACCTATACCTACTAACTCCAGAGTATTTCCTACTCTTTCCTGTATCAGCTTAAGAGTTTGGGGTCTGATATTAAGATCCTTGATCCATTTTGAGTTAATCTTGGTATAGGGTGATATACATAGATCTATTTTCAGTTTTTTGCAGAATGCTAACTAGTTTTTCCAACAGTTTTTGTTGAAGAGGCTGCTATTTCTCCATCGTATATTTTTAGCTCCTTTGTCAAAGACAAGTTGGTTATAGTTGTGTGGCTTAATATCTGGGTCCTCTATTCTGTTCCACTGGTCTTCATGTCTGTTTTTGTGCCAGTACCATGCTGTTTTTATTGTTATTGCTTTGTAATATAGTTTGAAGTCAGGTATTGTGGTACCTCCTGCATTGTTCTTTTGACTGAGTATTGCCTTGGCTATTCATGGCCTCTTGTGTTTCCATATAAATTTAACAGTAGATTTTCAATCTCTTTAATGAATTTCATTGGAACTTTGATGGGAATTGCATCAAACATGTAGAGTACTTTTGGAGTATTGACATTTTTATTATGTTGATTCTACCAATCCATGAACATGGGAGATCTCTCCAAGTCTATAGTCTTCCTCAATCTCTTTCTTCAGAAGTGTATATTTTTCCTTGTAGAGGTCATTCACATCTTTTGTTAGGTTTACACCTAGGTATTTGATTTTTTTTGAGGCTATTGTAAATGGAATTGTTTTCATACATTCTTTTTCCATTTGCTCATTGTTAGTGTATAGAAATGCTAATGATTTTTCTATGTTGATTTTATATCCTGCTACCTTGCTATAGCTATTGATGATGTCTAGAAGCTTCTGAGTAGAGTTTTTTGGGTCCTTAAGGTATAGGATCATGTCGTCTGCAAATAGGGATATTTTGATAGTTTCTTTACCTATTTGTCTTCCTTTTATTCCTTCTTCTTGCCTAATTGCTCAGGCTAGGAATTCCAGTACTATGTTGAATAGGAGTGGAGATAGTGGGCATCCTTGTCTGGTTCCTGCTTTTAAAGGGAATGGTTTCAATTTTTCTATGTTAAGTATAATGCTGGCTGTAGGTTTGTCATATATAGCTTTTATAATGTTGAGGAACTTTCCTTCTATTCCTAGTTTTCTTACAGCTTTTATCATGAAATGATGTTCGATCTTATCAAAGGCTTTTTCTGCATCTATTGAGATGATCAACTGGTTTTTGTCTTTGCTTCTGTTAATGTTGTTTATTACATTTATTGATTTTTGTGTGTTGAACCACCCTTTCATCCCTGGGATGAAGCCTACTTGGTCATGGTGAATAATCTTTTTGATGTGTTGCTGAATTCGGTTTGCCATTATTTTGTTGAGGATTTTTGCATCAATGTTCATTAAGGAGATTGGCCTATAGTTCTCCTTTTTGGAGGTGTCTTTGCCTGGTTTTGGGATCAGTGTAATACTGGCTTCATAAAATGTGTTAGGCAGTTTTCCTTCCCTTTCTATTTCATGGAACAGTTTAAGGAGGGTTGGTATCAGTTCTTCTTTAAAGGTCTGATAGAATTCAGCAGAGAATCCATCAGGTCCTGGACTTTTCTTTTTGGGGAGACTCTTGATTGCTGCTTCAATTTCATTTTGTGTTATAGGTCTATTCAGGTGATTAATTTCCTCTTGGTTCAGTTTTGGATGATCATATGTATCTAGAAATCTGTCCATTTCTTTAAGATTTTCAAATTTATTTGAACATGGGCTCTCAAAGTAGTCTCTGATGATTTCCTGTACCTCCATGGTGTTTGTTGTTATCTCCCCTTTTGCATTCCTAATTCTACTAATTTGGGTTTTTTCTCTCCTCATTTTAGTCAGGTTTGCCAGGGGTCTATTGATCTTGTTTATTTTTTCAAAGAACCAACTTTTTGTTTCATTAATTCTTTGTATGGTTTTTTTGGTTTCTATTTCGTTGATTTCAGCTCTTATTTTTATTATTTCTCTCCTTCTATTTGTTTTGGGATTTGCTTGTTCTTGTTTTTCTAGGAGTTTCAGATGTTTCATTAGGTCATTGATTTGGGATCTTTCAATCTTTTTAATATATGCGCTCATGGCTGTAAACTTTCCTCTCATTACTGCCTTAGCTGTGTCCCATAGGGTCTGGTAGGTTGTGTTTTCATTTTCATTGACTTCCAGGAACTTTTAAATTTCCTCTTTTATTTCATCGATGATCCATTCTTCATTAAGTAATGAGTTATTTAGTTTCTAGTTGTTTGCATGTTTTTTCTCTTTACTTTTGTTGTTGAGTTCTACTTTTACTGGATTGTGGTCAGATAGTAAGCACGGTATTATTTCTATTTTCTTATATTTGCTGAGACTTGCTTTGTGCCCTAGGATATGATCTATTTTGGAGAAGGTTCCATGGGCTGCTGAGAAGAATGTATATTGTGTAGAGGTTGGATGAAATGTTCTGTAGACATCTACTTGGTCCATTTGATCTATTGCATATTTTAGATCTTGGATTTCTTTATTGAGTTTTTGTTTGAATGACCTATCTATTGATGATAATGTGGTGTTAAAGTCTCCCACAACCACTGTGTTGGCATTTATATATGCTTTTAGGTCTTTCAGGGTATGTTTGATGAAATTGGGTGCGTTGACATTGGGTGCATACAGGTTGATGATTATTATTTCCTTTTGGTCTATTTCCCCTTTTTAGTATGGAATGTCCTTCTTTATCTCGTTTGATCAATGTAGGTTTGAAGTCTACTTTGTCAGAGATAAGTATTGCTATTCCTTCCTGTTTTCGGGGGCCATTGGCTTGGTAAATCTTCTTCCAGCTTTTCATCCTAAGCATATGCTTATTTCTGTCGGTGAGATGAGTCTCCTGTAAGCAACAAATTGTTGGATCTTCTTTTTTAATCCATTTTGTCAAACGGTGTCTTTTGATGGGTGAATTAAGTCCATTAACATTAAGTGTTAGTACTGATAGGTATGTGGTGATTCCTGCCATTTAGTTATCTTAGTTGTTTGAAGGTTTGATTGTGTGTACCTAACTTGATGTTACTCTCTACTGTCTTGCTTTTTCTTATCCTGTGGTTTGGTGCTGCCTGCCTTTTCATGGTTAAGTTGGGTGTCACTTTCTGTGTGCAGAATCCCTTGCAGAATCTTTTGTATGGTGGCTTTGTGGTCACATATTGTTTTAGTTTCTGCTTATCATGGAAGACTTTTATTGCTCCATCTATTTTGAATGATAGCTTTGCTGAGTAGAGTATCCTGGGGTTGAAGTTATTTTTATTCAGTGCCCGGAAGATCTCACCCCATGCTCTTCTTCCTTTTAATGTTTCTGTTGAGAAGTCTGCTGTGATTTTGATGGGTTTACCTTTGTATGTTTCTTGTTTTTTCTCTCTTACAGCCTTCAATATTCTTTCCTTAGTTTCTGAACTTGTTGTTTTAATGATGATATGTCGTGGAGTAGTTCTATTTTGATCTGGTCTGTTTGGTGTCCTGGAAGCCTCTTGCATCTGTATGGGAATATCTTTCTCTAGATTTGGGAAATTTTCCGTTATTATTTTGTTGAATATATTACGCATTCCTTTCACTTGCACCTCTTCTCCTTCTTCCATGACCATTATTCTCATGTTTGGTCTTTTGATGGAGTCAGTGAGTTCTTGCATTTTCTTTTCACAGGTCTTGAGTTGTTTAATAGTTCTTTGGTTTTTCCTTTAATTACCATTTCATCTTCAAATTCTGAGATTCTGTCTTCTGTTTGTTCTATTCTGCTGGATTGGCCTTCCATTTTGTTTTGCAGTTCTGTTTCATTCTTTTTTCTCAGGTTTTCCATATCCTGACAGTTTTCCTCTTTAATGTTGTCTATTTTTTGTCCTGAGTTCATTTATCCATTATTCATTGTGTTCTGTCTTTCACTTTGTGTTTATACAGTGCTTCTATGGTTTCCTATATTTCTTCTTTTGCTTTTTCAAATTCTCTATTTTTGTTGTCTTGGAATTTCTTGGGTGTCTCCTGTACATTTTGCTTGACCCTATCCAGTATCATCTCTATAAAATTCCCATTGAGTACTTGTAGTATGTCTTCTTTTAAATTATTCTTGTGGGCTTCATTGGGTCCTTTGGCATAGTTTATCTTCATTTTGTTGGAGTCTGGATCTGAGTTTCTGTTCTCTTCATTCCCCTCTGGTTCCTGTACTAATTTTTTGCTGTGGGGAAACTGTTTTCCCTGTTTTTTCTGTCTTCCCTGTTTTTTTCTGTCTTCCTATCATTGTAGTTGGTGTTGTTACTGTCCCTGTACTGTGTGCAATTACGTATTTTCTAGCTTGTAATAATATCCATGGTAATATTTAGAATGGAAGGGTCAGCTGAGATGGAAAGCAAGAAGTTAAAGAAAAGCGGAAAACAAATATACAGACAAGAGTGAGAAAGCAGAACAAGGTATCAGACAAGAGAGTTTCAAAGGTATAAACAGGGAGTGTTAGTGTACTAATTGACAGTAAGCTGAACAGACATTAGAGAGACAGAGAGAGGATTGAAAATCAAAGATAAAAAAATAAAAAATAAGTAAATGAAAGAAATATCTATATATAAAAATGAGTTAAAATAAAATGGAAAATAGAAAATTAAAAAGAAAACAAAAAACAAAAAACTTCCAAGTTTATATACAATGCAGTTTCAGTCTTAATAATTTGGGTGTCGGTCTCAATCTCCAGTCCTGGAGTTGGTGCCTCAGATGTTCTGTAGTTGTCTCATCGAAGGGGATGCATAAAGTAGAACAATACTACACACTCACACACACACACACACACACACACACACACACACACACAGCCCCACCAAGTGTCCCAAGTTCAAATGCAATACAGTTTCAGTAAGTTTTTTGGCTTGCAGGTGTAATTCGGTTGTTCTCTCATCAAAGGTAGGAAGAAAATGCAAAAAAAAAAAAGAGCCTGGAGTCAGTTCTCACAATGGTATCTGCAGCTGTGGCTTGCCTGCCTGCTGCTCTCAGCCTGCTATAGCTGGCAGCATTATTTTTGCAGATCTCTGGGGTGAACTTAGCACTCACCTGGTCCCACAGGCTTTGTTTGTTCAGAGTTCTCCTATGTGGGAGCCTCTGCTACAGTCTTTCCCCTTTCCAAGCAGTTGGAAATGTGACACTGCACCTATGTTGTCAGGCCTGCATGTTTATTTACAGTTCATGTGGGAGGTGGGTCTTCCCCCCTCTCCTGTGCAGTTTTCCTCCCACTGCCACTTTCACAAGCTTTCCTGCTTCTGCTTACTGGGTGGTGCTGCTGCTCCTGCCGGCTGCCATGTTTACTTACAGTTCACGTGGGAAGTGGGTCTTCCCTCCTCTCCTGTGGAGTTTTCCTCCCTCTGCCACTCTCACAGGCTTCCCCACTCCTGGTTGCTGGGCGTGCACCCCGCTTCCACCAGAGGCTCTCCGACCTGCCCGGCTTGTTTATTTACAGTCCTGGGAAGCATTCCCTTCCCCCAATCTTCAGCGCTCAGGGCACCCCACCCTCTTTCCAGCGTGTCTTAATTGTTCTTATTGCTTATTACTCAGTTTCTCTTTTTTTTCCCTGGGTGGAGGTCAGTCTGTCCAGGGGGCTATGCTGCTCTGGCCCAGGCTTGTCTGTGGGGGTACCGCGGTACCGTGAAGCTCACCTGGTCCGCGTCTTCCCAAGCCATCTGTGTGCCGGCCACTGGCAGCCCCAGGGGCCCTCGTTTCTCCATTTAACGTGAGGTGGAGATTCTCTGTGCCGGCTGGAGATGTGGAAGGGTCAAAGTTATGCCTTTTCTCAATGATTATGCCTGCAAAGTGTGTCTCCAGCGTCTCTCCAAGATTTCACTATAGGAGGCTCGCTTTCTGCTTCCTACCTCTAGCCACCATCTTGGAATCTCCGGTATTTGATTTTTTTGAGGCTATTGTGAATGGAATTGTTTCCATATATTCCTTCTCAGTTTGTTGTTGTTGGTGTATACAAAAGCTACTGGTTTTTGTAAGTTGATTTTGTATCCTGCCATCTTACTGTACCTTTTTATGGTGTCTAAGAGTTATTTGGGTCTTTAAAGTATAAGATCATATCGTCTGCAAATAAGAATATTTTGACATTTTCTTTACCTGTTTGTATTCCTTTTATTTCTTCTTCTTGCCTAACTGCTCTGGCTAGGAATTCCAGTATTATGTTGAATAGGAATGGGGATAGTGGGCACCCTTGTCTAGTTCCAATTTCAGTTTTTCACCATTAAGAATGATGTTGGCTGTAGGTTTGCCATATATAGCCTTCACAATGTAGTGGTACAGTCCTTCTATTCCTAGTTTTCTTAGAGCCTTTATCACGAAGTGGTGTAGGATCTCTTTGAAGGCTTTTCCTGCATCTATTGAGATGATCAAGTGGTCTTTGTCTTTGCTTCTATTGATGTGCTATATTACATTCATAGATTTGCGTATGTTGAACCACCCTTGTATCCTGGGGATAAAGTTGACTTGGTCATGCTGTAAGATCCTTCTGATGTGTTGTTGGATTTGGTTTGCCATTATTTTATTGAGGATTTTTGCATCGATATTCATTAAGGAAATTGGCCTATAATTCTGCTTTTTGGAGGTGTCTTTGTCTGGTTTTGGGATGACAGTAATGTTGGCTTCATAAAAAGAGTTAGGCAGTATTCCTTCCCTTTCTGTTTCATGGAACAGTTTAAGGAGGGTTGGTATTAGTTCTTCTTTAAACGTCTGTTAGAATTCAGCAGTGAATCCTGAATCAAGTCCTAGACTTCTCTTTTTTGAGAGGCTCTTGATTGCTGCTTCAATTTCTTTTTGTGTTGTAGATCTATTGAGGTACAACAAGCTTGTAAGTTTCTAGAAATCTGTCCATTTCTTCAAGATTTTCAGATTTATTAGATTATAGACTCTCAAAGTAGTCTCTGATGATTTCCTGGATTTCTGTGGTGTTTGTTGCTATCTTTCCTTTTGCAATTCTGATTTTACTGATTTGGGGTTTTTCTCTCTTCATTTTAGTCAGGTTTGCCAGGAGTCTGTCAATCTTATTTATTTTTTCAAAGAACCAGCTTTTTGTTTCATTGATTCTTTGTATGTTTTTTTTCATTTGTTTGTATTTCATAGATTTCAGCCCTTATTTTAATTATTTCTTTCCTTCTGCTTGTTTTGGGATTTGTTTGTTCTTGTTTTTCTAGGAGTTTGAGCTGTAGTGTTAGGTCATTGATTTGCGTTCTTTCTGTCCTTTTAATATATGCACTCATGGCTATAAACTTTCCTGTTAGGACTGTCTTTGCTGTGTCCCATAGGTTCTGGTAGGTCGTGTTTTCATTTTCATTAACTTCCAGGAAACTTTTAATTTCCTCATTTATTTCACCAATTACCCATTGATCATTGAGCATTGTGTTGTTCACCTTCCAATTGTTTGAATGTTTTTTACTGCTGTTTTTGTTGTTGATTTCTAGTTTTAATGCATTGTGTCAGATAGAATGCATGGGATTATTTCTGTTTTCTATTTGCTGAAGCTTGCTTTGTGCCCTAAGATATGATCAATTTTGGTAAGGTTCTATGGGCTGCTGAGAAGAATTTATATTGTTCAAAAGTTGGATGAAACATTCTGTAGACATCAGCTAGGTCCATTTGATTTTTGGTGTAATTTAGTTGTAAGGTTTCTTTATTGATGTTTTGTTTGGATGACTTATCTATTAGTGATAGAGGAGTATTAAGGTCTCCCACTACCACAGTGTTGGGATTTATATATAGTTTTAGGTCTTTCAGAATATGTTTGATGAAATTGGGTGTATATAATTGGGTGTATAATTGGGTGTGATAATTGTTATTTCCTTTTGGTGTATTTCCCCTTTTATTAGTATGGAGTGTCCTTCTTTATCTCCTTTGATCAACATAGGTTTGAAGTCTACTTTGTCTGAGATTAGTATTGCTACCTCTGTCTGTTTTCAGTGACCATTGGCTTGGTAAATCTTCTTCCAGCCTTTCACTCTTAGTCAGTGCTTATTTCTGGCAGTAATGTGGGTCTCCTGTAGGCAGCAGATTGTTGGATCTTCCTTTTTAGTTCAGTTTGCCAATCGGTGTCTTTTGATAGGGGGAATTTAGTCCATTAATATTCATTGTTAGTATTGTTAAATATGTGGTGATCCCTGTCATGTAGTTGTCTTTGTGGATTAAGAGTTTGATTATGTGTAGCTGAATCAATGTTATTCTTTACTTTCTTGCCTTTTCTTCTCCTGTGCTTTGGTATTACCTACCCTTTCACGGTTTTGTTTGCTTTCATTTTCTGTGTGCATAATTCCTTGGAGAATCTTTTGTAGTGGTGGCTTGGTGGTCATATATTGTTTTAATTTCTGCTCATCATTGAAGACTTTTATTGTTCCACCTATTTTGAATGATAGTTTTGCTAGGTAGAGTATCCTAGGATTGAAGTTATTTTCATTCAGTGCTTGGAAGACTTCACTCCATGCTCTTCTTGCTTTTAATGTTTCTGTTGAGAAGTCTGCTGTGATTTTGATGGGTTTACCTTTGTATGTTATTTGTTTTTTCTCTCTTACAGCCTTCAATATTCTTTCTCTATTCTCTGAACTTGTTGTTCAGAGAATAGAAAATAGAACTTGTAGTTATATTTTGGTCATTTCTGTTTGGTGTTCTGGAGGCTTCCTGAACCTGAATGGACATAGTTTTCTCTAGATTTAGGAAATTTTCTCTTATTATTTTGTTGAATATATTAAACATTCCTTTTGCTTGTACCTCTTCTTCTTCAATGCCCATGATTCTCAGGTTTGGTCTTTTGATAGATTCAGTGAGTTCTTTCATTTTCTTTTCACAGGTCTTGAGTTGTTTAATTAATAGTTCTTCATTTTTTCCTTTTATTGCCATTTTCACCTTCAAGTTCTGAAATTCTGTCTTCTATTTGTTCTATTCTACTGGAATGGCCTTCCATTTTGTTTTGTATTTCTGTTTCATTCTTTTCTCTGAGGTTTTCCATATCGTGGGTTACTTTCTCTTTAATATTGTCAATTTTTGCCCTTAATTCATTTATCTCTCTGTTTATGAGATCTCAGTTTCAGTTTGGTGTTTATTTAGGGCTTCTATGATTTCATTTATTTGTTTCTGGGTTTTCTCATATTCTTTGTTTTTGTTGTCTTGGAATTTCTTGAGTGCCTCCTGTATGTTTTTGTTGACTATATCTAATAACATCTCTATGAAATTCTCACTACTTGTAGGATTTCTTCTTTCAGAGTGTTCTTGTGGGCTTCATTGGGTTCCTTGGTATAATTTATCTCTGTTTTGTTGGAGTATGGATCTGGGTATCCATTTTCTTCATTTTGCTCTAAATCCTGTACTACTTAATTTTGGGGGGGAGAATGGTTTCCATCCCTTTTTCTTCTTCCCATATTTCTACTAGGTACCATTTCTGTCCCTAGTAATTTAGTATTAGCTGGGTAACAATATTAATACTAACAAAACCAAGAGAGAAGGATAAAAAAGAGAAAGAGAAGGAAAGATAAAAGGAAGAGAGAAAAGAGAAAAAATGGGAGAGTTGGTAGGTGTTCAAACAGCAAACCAGGCAGCTAAGCCCTTAAAGAAGGGAGAAAAAAAATCACCAGTTCTGGAACAGTAGAATTGCAGTCTTAGTTTTTCTGATGTTATTCCTTTAACATGCAGTCCTGTCTCTGTTTGTCTCTTAGGCAGGTTTAGAGTCCTCTGGTGGTGGCCTGAGTGGGAGCCTTGTGGAGTGGTTATCCTGAAAGCCTGTAGAGCTGGGGCCTGGCTCTGCCTGAAAGGCAGGGATCCCAGTAGGCTGGAGAATGCAGCTGTCTCACACCAAGCTGGTGCCTGCCTTGAGGGTCGGGGATCCCAGTGGGGTGGGGATCCCAGCAGAGTGTGGCTCTGGTCATCCCACACACAGATCTTGGGCCCAGGAGGGCCTGGGGGGTGGGGAGATCAAGGGGTAGGGATCCCGGTGGTGCATGGATCTGGCATGGCCCAGGAGGTGAAGATCCAGGTGAGGCATGGATCTGGTGGGGGCCTGGGGCCTGGTGTGGCTGGAGGTGTGGGGATCCTCGTGGTGTGTGGATCTAGCATGGGGCTGGGGTCCAGTACAGCCTGAGGGAAGCAGTAATTTTTTGCAAATATCTTCAAATCAACAAACATATTTGACACAAAGGCATTATTTAAAAATCATCCTGTTGTAATGTGGTCTATTCTTCTGCCACTCTTCCTCCCATGGTCATTCTCAGGCAACAGTGATACTTAGAAAACTGAATAGTAAAAAGCTAGTCAGATATAATTATGAAGTAGCTCCATTCAAAACCAGAATTATCATTTAACTCTCACCATAGATAATATTTTAATATGATGACACTGAAGCTGAAGGACATTTTTAATAGAGATAGATGGTCATCAAGTGACTGAGGACAAAACCATCAGTTTTAAATAAGGAAAATCCTTTATATAGCAAAAGTGCATGTTATCAACAATGAGTAAATGATGTTGGGATAGGATTGTTTTTTCACCCAGTTGTATAAAGCACTTTTAAATATCATATAGTAGAAAGGTATGACAATGAAATATGTACCAACTGAGAGAAATCATGGAAAAACAATGGAAGTAGTCATTATAACACCTAATTTCTCCTTTGGTCTAGCAGAAAAATAGCATTAAAAATTAATTAAGGTCTGGGGGCATGGTTCAAGTTGTACAGCACTGCATAGCAAGCAAAAAAACCTGAGGTCAAACTCCAGTGATCAAAAAAAAAATAAGACTTATAGGTCTTGGGAACATGGCTCAAGTGGTATAGTTCTTGCATAGCAAACAAAAAACCTTGAGTTTAAATCCCAATACCACCAAAAAATAAAAATAAAATAAGAATTAAAGTTCACTATCATTCCACAAATATATAACATCTGACATACATTAACAAAATATTCTTTCTTTAGAGAAAAATTTCACGAACATATTTGACTGCAAAATGGCTCAGCAAGTTAAGACACATCAAAACCATAAGAAATTAATTAATACTTTCTTACATAACCTTCTGGAAGACTATTTGAAAGTAAGTAAAAAACTACAAGAAACTGGGACTTGGAACTTGGTTCAATGGTACAATGCTTCATGAGCATGTGCAAGCCTCTAAGTTAGTTCCCAATAATGAAGAGGTAGAGGTGGGGGAGACAGGGATGATCATACCTATAAAAAGTGTACATGTCCAAGTGTTTCCAAGTGTTGGCCCTCACGACATGATTGTAGCTTGTTTTATAGGCATTGCATCCTTTGTGTAATATGTAGTAATAGCATGACTAAATTCATGGTATGCTGTAATGGTCTGGCTTTTGTTATCAATTTTAAACTTCTTTTTTAGGCCCTATAAAAACTTAAAGTAACAAAGTAACAAAGTAATAAAAACTTAAGTAACAACTACATTAAAATGGTATGCTTAAATGTCAGGAGTGGTGGTGGCACACACCTATAACCAAGCCCTTGGAAAGCTGAGACAGAAGGATCACAAGATCCAGGACAGCCTGGACTACAAAGTGAAATTCTATCTCAAATAAGCAACAACAAAAAATAAGAACAAGATAAAAAAAGGGAGAAAAGTATTGAATCAGTGAAACTCATTCTGTTTTGCAAATCAATTATCTGCTTTGGGATTGATATAAAATAAAAAACAAAAAACAAAAAACAATAAAGCATTGTAGTTAGATTCATTCTTAGGTTAACAATTTTATTTTATATTTTTTACTGTGCTGGATGGGAGTATATTATAACATTTAGAAAAATTCTTACAATATATCAGATATATCAAACTTGAATTCACCCCCTTCACCATTCTCCTTTATTCCCCCTCCCCCATTCCTGGAATAATTTCAACAGTATCATTTTTCCATTCACATACATGTGTACACAGTATTTGCACCATTTCACCATGAACACACTTTTCCAACCCCCTCCCCTCCCCTACCCAAGCAGGACCTGTTCCACCCTCTTGTTCTCCAATTTTGTAAATAAAAAAAAAGACATTTTTGTTTGCTTAAGGAATTCGTTGTGACATTTCCATGTATGTGTACTATAATCTGGATTGGTTCATCTCTATTTTTCTTCTATCTACTTTAGCCCCCTTCTTATGGTAGTTTTAACAGGTTTAAAAATTTTATATTCATTCTTGTATAGAGAATACACCAACCATATCCACCTTCTTAATTCCTTCTTTTACCATCCTCTTCTCAAATGTGACCTTCCCTTAGTGTGACCTGTTTTTCATAATATTGCTGCATTTGTATTAGGTCTATATTCCACATATGAGTGAAAACATGCTGATTTTGGCCTTACAAACCTGGCTAACTTCACTAAAGATGATGTTCTCCAGTTCCATCCATTTACCTGCAAGTGACAAAATTTCATTCTTGTTTATGGCTGAATAAAATTCCATTGCATATAAATACCACATTTTCTTAACCCAATCATCAGTAGTAGGGCATTTTGGCTATTTCCATAGCTTAGCTATTGTGAATAATGTGATAAACATTGGTGTAAGGGTGCCTTCATTGTAATTTGACTTACATTCCTTCAGGTATATCCCAAGGAGTGGTATTGCTGGATCTTATGGCAGTTCTATAACTGCCTCCATATGGTTTTCCACAGTGGTTGTACTAATTTACATTACCACCACAGTGTATGAAGAGTCCCTTTTCCCCACATCCTTGCCAACATTTATTGTTGTTTGTGCTCTTTATGGTAGCCATTCTAACTGGAGTGAGGTGGAATCTTAACATGGTTGTGATTTGCATTTCCTTTATGGCCTGAGAGGTTGAACATTTTCTTCATATGTCATTTAGGCATTTGGATTTCTTTCTTTGAAAGTTTTGTGTTCAGATCATTTGCCCATTTTTTCATTGGGACATTGATTTTTGGAGGGGAATTCAGTTTTTTGAGCTCCCTAGATATTATGGTAATTAATCACTTGTTAGTTGTATAGCTGGCAAACATTTTCTTCCATTCTCTAGGCAAACTCATCAATTTAGAGACCATTTCTTCTGTTGTTACAGAAATTTTTTAATTTCATGTAGCCCCATTTTTTCAATCCTTTCTCTTAGTTGCAGAACCATTTGAGTTCCATTTAAGAATTCATTGCTTATGCTTATTAATTCCAGTGTATTCCCTGCTCTTTCCTGCACTAGCTTCAAAGTCTCAGGTCTTATATTAAGGTTCTTAATCCACATTGAGTTTATTCTTATACAGGGTGAAAGGCATGGATGTAGTTTCAGTTTTTTGCATGCAGATATCCATTTTTCTAAGCAACATTTGTTGAAGAGGTTGTCTTTTCTCCATGGTATATTTTGTTTGCCTTTGTTAAAAATCAGTTGGGTGTTTCTGCATGGAATCATATCTGGGTCTTCTACTCTATTCTACTGACCTTCATATCTGTTTTTATGCCGGTACCAAGCCATTTTTATTGCTATGGCTCTGCAGTATAGTTTGAAGTTGGATATTGTGATCCCTCCAGCATTGCTCTTTTTCTTCAGTATTGCTTTGCTATATATAGATTTTGTGCTTCCAAATGAACTTTAAGGTTGATTGTTCAGTCTCTGTGATATATGTTATTAGAATTTTTGATGGGATTTGCATTGAACATGTAGATTGGTTTTGGTAATATAGCCATTTTCACAATATTATTTCTACCAACCCAGGAGTGTAGGAGATGTTTCCATCTTCTTAGTTTTCTTCAATTTCTTTGTTCAATGATTTATAGTATTCCTTGCAGACGTCTTTCACTTACTTTGTTATGTTTATTCCTAGGTATTTATCTTCATTTTTTAAATTGTTGTGTGGGGTGTGGGTACATTGTAGCATTTATAAAGGTTCTTATAATGTATCAAATATATTATACTTGAATTTCCCCCTCCAATTCTCTCCCCCATGCTCCTTCACTGATTCCTGGAACAGTTTCAACAGGTCTCATTTTTGCATTTATATATATGCATACACATTGTTGCACAATATTCATCTTCCTACCCATTTCCCCTCCCAACACTGGTGCCAGCTTCCCTAAACCCCTCCCCCCCAGGGCAGACTCTGTTCTGCCCTCCTGTTCTGCATTTTGTAGAAAAAAATATAAAAGATGAAGATAAAATGAGAAATGTGATGTTTTGCTAGTTTGAGATAAAGATAGCTACACAGAGAGTTTCCCTGTGTTGTTCCCATGCATATGTGTATTACAACTCCAGTTGATTCACTTCTTTCAGTCTTCTTCACTCCTCCCTAGTCTGCTTCTCATGGTGGCTCTGGTTAATTTAGATTTTCTATATTTATTCCTGTACAGGGAGCACATCAACCACATTCAAGTTTTTGGTTTCCTTCCCTTGCACTATGTCTCCCTTGCACAAGTGTGATCAGAGTCCCATAATACTGCTGCATTTGTTTTAGGTCTACAATCCACATAACACACAGCTGTTGGCCTTCTGAGCTTGTATAACTTCACATAAGATAATATTCTCCAATTCCATCCATTTGCCTATGAATGACAAAATTTCATTCTTCTTTGTGGCTAAGTAAAATCTCATCATGTATAAATACCATATTTTCTAAATCCTTTTGTCAGTATTGGGGCATCTTGGCTGTTTCCATAATTTAGCTATTGTGAATAGTGCTGCAATAAACATGGGCATGCAGGTGCCTTTTATTAATTTGAATCTTTTCCCTCCCCATTTTAGTCAGACTTGCCAGGGGTTTGTCAATTTCATTTATCTTTTCAACAAACTAGCTTTTTGTTTTATTGATTCTTTGTATGTGTTTTTGGTCTCTATTTTGTTGATTTTGGCCCTTATTTTTATTATCTCTCTCCTGCTAGTTTGTGTTTAGCTTGTTCTTATTTTTCTAGGAGTTTTAGGTGCAGCATTAGGTCATTTATTTGAGATATTTCTGTGTTTTTAATATATGCATCCACAGCTATAAACTTTCCCATTGTGACTGCCTTTGCACTGTCCCATATGTACTGACAGGTTGTGGTTTTATTCTCATTAAATTCCAGGAACTTTTTTATTTCCTTATTTCTTCAATAACCTACTGATTATGGAGCAATGTTGCATTCAGATTCTAGTTGTTTGTGTATTTTTTGTTGTTTCTTTTGTTGTTGAGTTGTAGTTTTATTGCATTGTGGTCAGACAGTATGCAGGGGGTTAATTTCAATTTTCTTATATTTGTTAAGACTTGCTTTGTGACCTGAAATATTTTGAAGAAAGTTCCATGGGCTGCTGAGAAGAATGTATATTGTGCTGTGTAGGATGGAATACTCTGTAGAAGTTTGTCAGGTCCACTTGATCTATGGTGTCATTCAATTCTAGAGTTTCTTTGTTGAATTTTTGCCTGGATGACCTATCCAATGGTGACAGAGGAGTATTGAAACCTTCCACCATCACTGCATTGGGGTCTTTCTGTGTTTTTAAATCTATTAGTGTATGTTTAAATAAGTTGGGTGCACCAACATTGGGCATATATGTTAACATTTGTTATTTCCTCTTGATGTATTGCCCCTGTAGTTAGTATGAAGTGACCTTCTTTGTCTCTTCTGAGTATTTTAGGTTTGAATTCTACCTTATCTGATGTAAGGGTTACTACTCCTGCCTATTTTTGGGGGCCATTAGCTTGGTAAATCTTCTACCCTTTCACCCTAAGGGAATGTTTGTTTCTGTCTGTAAAGTGGGTTTCTTGTAAACAACAGATTATCTGGGCTTCCTTTTCAATCCAATCAGTGTCTTTTGATTGGGAAGTTGAGGCCATTAACATTCATTGTTAATATGGAAAGGTATGTGGTGATTTTGCCATTTAGTTGTTTTTGTTGTCCCAGTGGTTCAAAGCCAGGCTAGGCAAACAGTTCAGGAATCCCTGTCTTGAAAATACTCAACACAAACAAAGGCAGGTGGAATAGCTCAGCAGATCATCTGCTTTTCAAGTTTGAGGTCCTGAGTTCAAACTCAGTACCACCAAAAAAAAAGGAATAATATTTTTTAAATGATTAGAATTTAGTTTATGGTACATAAAAATTAGTACAATTTAACTATAAATCAAAACTCTAAAAGCCATCATGTTAATCATATCAAAAGGAAAAGCTTAATTATTCTATTTCTAGAAAATAACCATCCAATTGAGCAAGAATGTCATAATTAACGTGTTTCTAAGCCAATCCAAGATTTAAAATTAAAATTGAACAGAATAGGTAAAATTAAAAATCATTTTTATTAGTAATATTCCTCAGGAGGAAATGCATGAGTACCCTATCACAAACATCAATATAATTGTATAAACTATGCTTTTTGTTTGTTTATTTGTTTGGCCTCCAGACCCCCCAAATATTGAAGTCTTTGTTCTTTAAGAGACCAAATTGTGATGCTATTTTCAAGAATATATTTTCATACTCCTATAACTTTTCCTTTCTTTTTCTTTTTTTCTCTGTTCTTTTATTGTTTTTAGTTTTTGGTTTTCCAGTGCTTTGCCATATAAGGCAGGTACTCTACCACTAACCTACACTATCTGGCCAACATTCTGTTTTTAAATCTTTCTGTTTTCATATGAGTTAAAAGTCTAAGAAAAATTAAATAGTAATGAATGTGTTGCAGTAAAAACTGAGTTCTGTATCAATGGTAAATGGGTACTACCATGAAAATGCTACTCCCTATTAGCAATTGTTGATTCTGAAATTGAAACTTTGTCAAATTATTACAAATATTGTACATTCAAGACAATGAAATTTAGAGGAAGATAAAATTTGAAGCTGCTAGAGTCTTTAGCTATTTGATAGGATATCTAACCAAATCCCCAAAAAGAGTGAGAATTTACTCTCTAGCAGAATGGAAAAGGCAAAGAAGAAAAGAAAGAAAAAACAAAACAAAGAAAAACGTATCCATTAGAATTTTACTATTGGAAAACTCTAATTCCTCATGATAACTATTTCTTTCCTATCTGCAGCTGCCTTTAATGCAGCTTGGTTCACAAAATTCTCCAGCTCTGCTCCAGAAAACCCAACTGTACCTCCAGCTATGATTTTGAATCAATAGGTATATAAATAGAAAAAATAATATTAAAGTCCACAATAGTAAAAGGGAAGCTCTTTAAAGCAAAAAAGAACACAAGTATGCTGAACTATAACTTAAAGTACTCATTTACAACTACAACCTAATTCATTAAATTTCCTTAGGGAAAAGTACTGAAATATTCATTAAAGTTGCCCTTGGGAAATGTTACCAAAGTTCTAAATTTAATTAACTTGCTGAAAACCAACCATCTAAACCACAGCATACCACCTCTGTCCCCCAAAGGCCCATGTCCATATCGTAATGAAAAAATTATTAATTTCATTGCCAGATAACCAAAGTCGTAAGTGTTCCAGCACTGCTCAAAAGTACAAGTTCAAAAATCTCTGAGAATCAAGAAAAACTCTTAGCTTTGAACCCCTTTAAAAATGAAAAAAAAAGAGAAAGTTACATACTTCTAAGATACAATGGTGGGTCATGCAGAAGATAAGCATTCCTATACCTAAAGGGATAGATAAGAAGAAGGGCTCAGATCAAAACTAGATTGAAATCAGCAGGGCAGATACTAAGCCCTAAGTCTCAATGTCTAGAATCTGAGACACACTGTGATCAAATGTGGACTCCCAAGGGCTTGGAGAACCCCACCTCCATGGCTGTTACAGCCCATACAGCAATTCTTCTTAGGCTGGCTCTGCTCACTGTCTGCATATTACCTCAGCAAGTGTTCCATCTTCCTAGCAACTGTTTTCTTCCTAGGATCTCCAATGCAGCTTCACTCATATGGCTCCAGGCTTCATCCTCAGAGGAAGCTGGCAGGGAAGCCAACATTGCACCATACCACCTGGTCTCCCAGATTTTCCTTAGAAATTTTGGTGGAAGCGTCTATGGTCCCATAACTTTTGTATCTTTGCATACCTTCAAAGTCAGCATCATGTGAACAATATCAAAGTCTGCCACTAGTGTGTTCTATTCCTGGGCTTTCTTGAACTACAGCTGCATTGAATTGTGAGTGACTTGCTCAGTAAACATGTGAGAATTAATCCCTTGGTCTTGCTGAGCATTCAGGGCTCTTTGGGTCTCATTTATTAAATGAAGGTCTTTGAAACACATTTGTTATTCTAATCTTTGAGATTATGATAGCTATGGCTTTGTTGATTCTTGAGATGCCTTGAAAGCATCTTTCCATTTGATCTGGTGCATGGCACTTGGCTTATTACCTGTACCCTTTTTGGCTGAAAACTTATATATGCTCCTTTTCTTTATGAAAATTCTGATCAGTAACATTTTTTAACAACAGGATGAAATCACCTGGAACTGAGTATTTCACTTGAGTTATGGAGTTATGGTATTATGGAATTGAATGTATACTTCTCTCATTTTTCCTCTTTCTGGCTATCTATCAATACTTATATATCCATTATCTATCAGTTATGTTGTTTCTATAAATAAAATTTAGCTTAATTCAAATATGTTAATCAGTTATACTAATTGCATGATATCAACTTGTACTTATAAGGAATACCAAAAAATTGTCCCATCCACAATTTGATAAAAACTAAAATCCAGAGACTTTTCCTACCTCACTCAGTAACGCCATACCCTTAATGATAGGACAAACTAAAAAGTAATGGAAACTCTTTGGTTGATATTAATTTTTATTAAA
Organism: Castor canadensis; assembly: GCF_047511655.1. NCBI lineage: Eukaryota > Metazoa > Chordata > Mammalia > Rodentia > Castoridae > Castor > Castor canadensis. The sequence continues at coordinate 50,033,503 of NC_133400.1, read as the reverse complement.
AAAACTCTCAAAATAATATGTATTCAATTTAGACTCCAGCAGATTGAATTCTTACAATCAAGGCTATTTAAACTTGTCATTATTTTTCCCACATTCAGGAAGTAAGTTATATAATATTTTCTTAGCTTTGTTATTTTGTATTGGACAAGTTTCTCAGACACACAACTGAGTTGCAAACAACTCAGAATAATGTTTAAGAATCATGTTTCTAACACAATATCTAACATGTATCATGAGCTAATTTTCTTACCTTGAGGGACTATTTTAGTGGTAATAAAAACATGGAGAGAAAAGTGAATCAGAAATGGCAGATTTGGCAAGCTAATGGGAGTGCCACTGTTGATGGTTATTCTGTCCTCTGGGAAAGCTTGTGACCTCAGTATACAATTAGTAGAAAAACTAACTTCTCCTGATGATCCAGAAAGAATGAATCACTTATTTCCCTAGTGTGAAGGATTTTTCTCTCTTTAATATCATCCTGTGAACTCTTCATATAGAAAATATGAAGATTTATCTGATGTAGATTTAAAAGAACTTACTTCCATTATACACTTCTTCCTTTATTCCAGACACGGTAAGGAACATTTTTCTTTTACCTAAAGTTAATTCCTTTACTTGTGCCTTGGAAAACACATAACTTGGTCATAACTTGGTTTAACTATAAGCATCCTTCTTTGCTCCAAAGGAACTTGATACTAAAATTATCTGAAGAAAATTCTTAGAGTGACTGATGCTGTGGCAATTTCTTCCTATTGTCTACCTTCTTTAAATGTTGGGTTCAGAGGATTCCAAGATGGTGGCTAGAGGGAGGAAGCAGAAAGTGAGCCTCCTATAGTGAAATCTTGGAGAGACGCTGAAGACACACTTTGCAGGCATAATAACTGAGAGGAGGCATAACTTTGACCCCTCCACACCTCCAGCCGGCGCAGAGAATCTCCACTTTACATTAAATGGAGAAACCAGGAGGGCCCCAGGGTAGCCAGTTGCTGGCGCCCAGACAGCTTGGGAAGACACGGACCAAGTGAGCTTTGCAGTATGCGGTACTCCCACAGACTAGCTTGGGCCAGAGCAGCATAGCCCCCTGGACAGACCAACCACCTCCCTGGGAAAAAAAGAGAAACTGAGTAATAAGCAATAAGAGCAATAAAGACACACAGGAAAGAGGGTGAGGTGCACTGAGCGCTGAAGATTGGGGGAAAGGAATCCTTCCAGATACTGTAAATAAACAAGCTGGCCTGGCTGGAGAGCCTCTGGTGGGAGTGGAAGTGCACGCCCAGCAACCAGGAGCAGGAAAGCTCCAAATAAAAAAAAATCAATAAAGAAATCCAAGATCTAAAATATACAATAGATCAAATGGACCTAGTTGATGTCTACAAAACATTTCATCCAACTTCTACACAATATACATTCTTCTCAGCAGCCCATGGAACCTTCTCCAAAATAGATCATATCCTAGGGCACAAAGCAAGTCTCAGCAAATATATGAAAATAGAAATTATACCATGCATACTATTTGATTACAATGCAGTAAAAGTAGAACTCAACAACAAAAGTAGAAAAAAAACATGCAAAGAGCTGGAAACTAAATAACTCATTACTTAATGAAGAATGGATCATCGATGAAATAAAAGAGGAAATTTAAAAGTTCCTGGAAGTCAATGAAAATGAAAACACAACCTACCAGAACCTATGGGACACAGCTAAGGCAGTAATGAGAGGAAAGTTTATAGTCATGAGTGCATATATTAAAAAGACTGAAAGATCCCAAATCAATGACCTAAAGATACATCTCAAACTCCTAGAAAAACAAGAACAAGCAAATCCCAAAACAAAGAGGAGAGAAATAATAAAAATAAGAGCTGAAATCAACGAAATAGAAACCAAAAAAACCATACAAAGAAATAATGAAACAAAAAGTTGGTTCTTTGAAAAAATAAACAAGATCGATAGACCCCTGGCAAACCTGACTAAAATGAGGAGAGAAAAAACCCAAATTAGTAGAATTAGGAATGCAAAAGGGGAGATAATAACAAATACCATTGAAGTCCAGGAAATCATCAGAGACTACTTTGAGAACCTATATTCAAATAAATTTGAAAATCTTAAAGAAATGGACAGATTTCTAGATACATATGACCATCCAAAACTGAACCAAGAGGAAATTAATCACCTGAATAGATCTATAACACAAAATGAAATTGAAGCAGCAATCAAGAGTCTCCCCAAAAAGAAAAGTCCAGGACCTGATGGATTCTCTGCTGAATTCTATCAGACCTTTAAAGAAGAACTGATACCAACCCTCCTTAAACTGTTCCATGAAATAGAAAGGGAAGGAAAACTGCCTAACACATTTTATGAAGCCAGTATTACACTTACCCCAAAACCAGGCAAAGACACCTCCAAAAAGGAGAACTATAGGCGATTGTCTTAATGAACATTGACTCAAAAATCCTCAACAAAATAATGGCAAACTGAATTCAACAACACATCAAAAAGATTATTCACCACGACCAAGTAGGCTTCATCCCAGGGATGCAGGGGTGGTTCAACATACGAAAATCAATAAACGTAAAAAACCACATTAACAGAAGCAAAGACAAAAACCACTTGATCATCTCAATAGATGCAGAAAAAGCCTTTGATAAGATCCAACACCATTTCATGATAAAAGCTGTAAGAAAACTAGGAATAGAAGGAAAGTACCTCAACATTATAAAAGCTATATATGACAAACCTACAGCCAGCATTATACTTAATGGAGGAAAACTGAAACCATTCCCTCTACAATCAGAAAACAGACAAGGATGCCCACTATCTCCACTCCTATTCAACATAGTACTGGAATTCCTAGCCTGAGCAATTAGGCAAGAAGAAGGAATAAAAGGAATATACATAGGGAAAGAAACTATCAAAATATCCCCATTTGCAGACGACATGATCCTATACCTTAAAGACCCAAAAAAACTCTACTCAGAAGCTTCTAGACATCATCAATAGCTATAGCAAAGTAGCATAGAAAAATCATAAGCATTTCTATAAACTAACAATGAGCAAACTGACAAAGAATGTATGAAAACAATTCCATTTACAATAGCCTCAAAAAAATCAAATAGCTAGGTGTAAACCTAAAAAAAAGATGTGAAAGACCTCTACAAGGAAAACTATACACTTCTGAAGAAAGAGATTGAGGAAGACTATAGAAAGTGGAGAGATATCCCATGTTCATGGATTGGTATAATCAACATAGTAAAAATGTCGATACTCCCAAAAGTAATCTACATGTTTAATGCAATTCCCATCAAAATTCCAATGACATTCATTAAAGAGATCGAATAATCTACCTTGAAATTCATATGGAAACACAGGAAGCCACGAATAGCCAAGGCAATATTCAGTCAAAAGAACAATGCTGGAGGTATCACGATACCTGACTTCAAACTATATTACAAAGCAATAAGAATAAAAACAGCATGGTACTGGCTTTTAAGATATCTTAAAAGCAACTGAGGCCAATAGGAAAAGGGGACCAGGAACTAGAGAAAAGGTTAGATCAAAAAGAATTAACATAGAAGGTAACACACACGCACAGGAAATCAATGTGAGTCGATGTCCTGTGTAGCTATCCTTATCTCAACCAGCAAAAACCCTTGTTCCTTCCTATTATTGCTTATACTCTTTCTACAACAAAATTAGAAATAAGGGCAAAATAGTTTCTGCTGGGTATTGAGCGGGTGGGAGGGAGAGGGAGGGGGTGGAGTGGGTGGTAAGGGAGGAGGTGGGGGCAGGGGGGAGAAATGACCCAAGCCTTGTATGCACATATGAATAATAAAAGGAAAATAAATAAATAAATAATTCTCTGAATCAAAAAAAAAATCTCTTTTTAAAAACATGCTATACCATTTTTCCACACAAAAGATGTTCACTGCAGTATCATTTTAAAAATTATTTTAACAATCAGGTGAAATTTACTCCCAGAATCTTCCCTAATTCTTTCTTTAGTGATGCCTTCACTTCCTTGTTCCTCAGAGTATAAATAACAGGATTAAAAATGGGGGTCACCACAGTATAGAAGAGTGAAACAAATTTTCCTTGGTCCTTGGATTGACTCTTGACTGGCTGCAGATACATGAAGATGATAGTTCCATAGAAGATGATGGCAACTATGAGGTGAGAGGAGCAGATCCCAAATGCCTTCTTTCTCCCAGCAGCTGACTTGATCCTCAACACTGCTTGAGCAATGTAGCCATAGGAGAACAGAATGAATGAGACAGGCACTATCAGGAAGAGGATACCAGCCACAAAGAGCTCAGCCTCATTGAAAGTGGTATCCACACAAGCCAACTTGATGAGCACAGGGACCTCACAGATGAAATGATCCACTTGGCGATGCCCACAGAAGGGTAGTTGCATGGTGAGAGTGGATTGTACCAGAGTGGTAGCCACTCCACTAAGCCATGCCACAGATGACAGGGTCATGCAGAGATGGGGATGCATTAAGACTAGGTAATGGAGAGGACGACAGACAGCTACATAGCGATCATAGGACATCACAGCCAGGAGGACACACTCAGTGGATCCTAATGCGAGGGAGACATAGAGTTGAACTACACAGCCTCCGTAACTGATGGGTCTAATGGGATCCCACAAGTTTATCAGCAGCTGGGGAATAACACTGCTGGTGAAACAGAGGTCTAGGAAAGAGAGATGGGAGAGGAAGAAATACATTGGTGTATGTAGCTTGGATTCCAGGCGAGAGATCAAAATGATGGTGGTGTTCCCCAAAATAGTTAGTAAATACAAGATCAGGATGACTACAAATAGAATCTTCTGCAACTGAGGATGGTCAGAAAATCCCAACAGAATGAAACCTGTCAAGCTGCTCTCATTGGCACTCCTCACCATCCCCATATACAAAGTATGATCTTGAAGGCTGAGGCATAGCTGAGAATGATGACATATCACAGAAGGTCAGTAAGTGACAATTACCCACAAAAAACATATGGTACATTACAGATTTAGAAGATATTTATATATTTTTTTATCTATCATCTATTTATATATTTATCTATTTTTGTAATATGTGTATTCTGAAGAAATGTACAATATACCTCTTAATTTTTACCTATCCTCTGATGCTCAGAAATAAATCATCCTTTCAATCTAATAAAATTAACCTCTGTACATTATTGTCTTTCTAGATACAGAAAAGTAGAAACTCAGGTAATTCTGTCTAGAGACAGGAACCTGAAGTTTAACTTCGGTACTTACCAACTACATAATCATATCCAATATTTGAAAATCTATTATCAGGTTACATGACTGAAATATAGCATATATTATTGTCATTAATTAAAAACCAACTCCTGAGAGCTTATGTGACCTGGCCGCTCAAAGGCACATACTAAGTAAGTGATGACAGCTGTGTCTTAATCCTTTTCTTCTGACTCCCTGCCTCTGTTCCTTCAGTACTCTGTCTCTTTCCTCTTCCTTCTCTCAGTTCTTGTTTGTTTTTATTTTTTTACTTGCTTCTTTTTATGAGGACCCAAAATACTTCTGGTACCCAAAGTAGTTTTTAATAAAGAAATATTATTTCTAGGGTACAATCATAAACTTCTACTTCCTGGAATAATTTGCATTATAAACATGACCTCAAAATTGGGACCTTTTTTGTAAGTATGTAATTAAAGAGATGCTTGATTTCCAATAAAGATTTATGAAAATATGGCTTTGATGTAACTGCAAAGAGGTCACTCCTTCCTTTCTGCCCACATTTTACAAGGATTCTTCTCTCAATGTATGGTCTTTTATATGCTAGGAATTTATCCATGTTGCAGAGTGCTTGTCAAGTCTGCATGAAGTCCTGTGTTTGATCCCCAGCACTGTACACTCCCTAACCTTTGTTCATAGTACATAGTTTAGAAACCTTGATGAGGGTGGTGGAGTGGATCAAGTGGTAGAATACCTGCATAATAAATATAAGGCCCTGAGTTCAAACCCCAGTACCACAAAAAAAGAAGAAAACTTGATAAGGAAATAATTTTGTTTTTTAATGTTTTTTGTTTGTTTTGCTTTGTTTGCTTTTGTGTAAATTGTATGTGTGTTAATCACAATAGTTTGTGTAATTCATAAAGCCAAGGAGCATACATAACATGAGTTTGTGGCCCATAGAGCATTCAGAACAGAATAACCTCTCAAAAGTCATTCACCCATGTTATATCTATTTATTTATAATTCTTTTGTTTTCCCTGGAGTGCATAAAACAGATGTAGTCACTTAGTATATAGTTGATATCATTATCAGATGAACAAATGAAAAGGTCTACCACTGTGAACTGCCTGATCTTTTGCCAAAATGGACCTGCCTCAAACATGTGTGATTCTATCATCCAGTTTAATATGGCTTTATTAATAGCACTAGTAAATTAATAATGTGGTTACTAGGAGTCACAGCCACATAGACTCTCCTTAACAAGCTTCCAATGAGAAAATGGAAACACCCTGAAGCATCCTCCTTACTATCCCACACTCTGTCCCCAGCTTTCTTCATTGTACTACACAATTGTCTGTCTATTACTGAGTCAAGTGTTTCCTTTATAATTTCATTTTCTTCAAATACATGTGCAACATTTCCTGTTACTCCCTCTCTTGGTCATGCATATCCGTGCCCTGCAAAATGTCCTCTGGCCTTTCAATGATGAGCTTTGGTGAATACCCAAGAGTGGACTCAGAGAAAATATCTTCCAAGGTACATTGCACAGTTTTAAATCAGTTCTAAGAAACAAGTTTTTAGGATATAAATATTGCTTTAGTGGATGCAGTATTGCTATGTTCACCAAAATAAGAGAATATTAGTATAAACAGGAATATTCCTAAAATTATGGAATGCTTATAAGCCTTTATCACATATTCCACAAATTATGTGTCTGATAAGTTGCCACTTGAAATCACATGAATACAGAGCACTAAGCCTTTTCTTCCTTCCTTCCTTCCTTCCTTCCTTCCTTCCTTCCTTCCTTCCTCCCTCCCTCCCTCCCTCCCTCCCTCCCTCCCTCCTTCCTTCTTTCTTTCTTTATTCCTTCCTTCCTTCCTTTCTTTCTTTTCTTTCTTGGCAGTACTGGAGCTGACACTCAGGGACTCATGCTTACTAGGCAGGCACTCTACTACTTGAGCCATGCCTTAGTCCTTTTGTTTTAGTTATTTTTCAGATAGGATCTCACAAGTTTTCCTCAGACCAGCCTGGAATGCAATCCTCCTATTCTACTCCTCCCACAAAGCTGTGTTACAGACATATGCCACCATGTCCAGTTTGTTTGTTGAAATGGGGTCTCACTAACTTTCTTCATTGGGTTGACCTCTAGCCAAGGTTCTCCTTATCTCTATATCTCAAGTAGCTAGGATTACAGGCATATGCCACTGCACCCATCACAAAGTCCTTTTCTGTAACCCATCCTACAAATCACTAAACTTGGGAAAACTAGGTAAAAAATGTAGCAAGCTCTGGGAAATAAAATACCACATACAAAAGCTACTCAAGTGTGGGAAAATAAAAACAAAAATAACATCTAAAATTTTTTAAATTAACAAAATAATCATGGATTATGATTCTTAAAATCACTATGTTAAACCTTGGGGGAGAATCTAATAGCACATTAAAAATACCAAAACCAAAGGTCTAACTAATTTTCCTTCCAGCATTCCCTAAATGCTGATGCACCCTTGAGTTTGTTTCTTCTTTCTGTGCAACCTATTCTTTTTATCTCACATGTATATGATATGCACTCTAAACCACTGTGAGAGCAGACCTTTGGAACCAGAAGCTGAAATGATCTCCTCACATGGATCTATTTGGACTTTTTCCTGAACCAATACACAATGGCCCCAGGGCAGCCCATGATATAGAATCCTCTAAAACCTTGAAGATACAGTTGTCCAATTCCTTCCTGAATTCCCACCCACTGATTATTTTCTACCTTTCAAAACTGAGATAGTCATGATAAAACTTGAGTGTACTTCTGGCCCAAAAATATCTCTTAAAATATTGCAAACTTCCAAATGTTTTCCTGCTACACAGTGTCCTTCCTGGTTGGAACATCAGTATCTGTTGCCCCCTTTTCTTGATGGATACCCTGTGCAGCTCATCACACGCTTGCACTCATATCTTCCCCAACCTACTCAGATCATGCCCACTCATGATCCTGGTACTCTAGAAACACAACACGAGTCAGTAAATGATGCAAACCCCTATATTGTCCTTCCTATCTATTGTTGATTTTTTTCAGTCAATCATAAATATGTCACTGTGTTTAAAGTATGGGCATTGAAAGTGCATACCATACTGAGCCCATAAATTATTATGCTTCTTAAAATACACTTAAAAATACAAATATTACTGTGAATCATTCATCCTTCACTCTATTCTTTTGTGTATGTGTGTCCAAGTATATATTTATTTTTAGTAAGAGAGTAAATCATAAAACTCACAAATGTCACACAACTAACAAAATAAAAATAAACATTTTTATAATTAGATGCTTCGGTCTATTATGACTATCTATTTCACACTATTACATGTAACTTTACATTTAATTACCTTTTGGCTTCATATATTTTATATGACGTTTATATGTGACACTTCACAGCAAATTAATTCACCATGCTGAATGAGACAGTACAGCAAATGACAGGAATATACTAGGAAGGCATTTCTACTGGGGATAAAATGTGACAGTAACTTAAACTTTATTCTTGCAGACTCTTTTTTCATTGTCAAAATCCAACAACAAAACACAAATGTGAAACTAGTCTTAAATACAACTTTCTCTTTCAAGCAAAATAAAGATAACTCTAGGCCAAAAGTCATAAACACTATTAGCTAACAAGTTTTTACCTTTTTATTTTCAGCACCAGAGTTTAAAGGCAAGGCCTCACTCTTACTGGGTAGGAAGGAAGGAAGGCATGCTCTAAAATAGAAAAATCATGAAAGGACTAATTTGAAATACAAAGATTTCATAATTCTATTTGATCACTTTAATATCACCATTTGCATGTAATAAAACATACAGATGACCATCATGACTCGACCTGGTAACTTCTGTTTACATACCTATTCCTGGCCAAGAACGTTCTTTCAACCCTTGAGAGTTACTTCCTTCTCCACCGTATCTCCACATGCCCGTGAACTGAGTGAAATAAGCTGACATTCCCAGGTGAAGGTCCCAGAGACACTGGCGCTGTTCAAGAAAGAACAAACTAAGACACACATTTGGTGTCTTGAGAAAGTGAAGCATGGAGTCCTGTGATTGACTACCACATGAATCAGACAGACCTCAGTAAGTGTAGGATGATAATACCTGATTGTTCTATTCTATTGGGAAGGCTATGTGAAGATGTCAAAACCATCTTCTGGGAGTGTGGCACACTGGCGTAGTATCACAGAGGCTAGAAGCTGCTTCTGTAGGGGCTTAATCTGCAATAGCTGAAGAAGATGCCATACTATACATGCAGTCTGTGACATAGCATGGACCCACTTCCTTCAAATGACCAAGTTCTGTGGCTTCTAAATTAGGGGATGGAGTTTGCTTGGCAATGTGTCAGAAGAAAGTGAGCCACTCCAGTCCCTCCATACGTCAAAAAAATCATTTGAGTGTGAGAAACTCCAGGGACAACCTCCTCAGTCAGGAGAGTGTGTGCTCTGAAGGAGAAATGGCTGAGTGTTGACATGACATCATTAAGTCCCAGAAGGATTAGAGAATTACCATCTTTCCTCCATGGAAATGTAACTGATGAAAATGTCTAAAGCACAGTATTCTGGGTGTGTCGTGGAAAAATGCCCCACAGTCATCATTTCCATCTAGTATGCCATGCTACTCCTGCCATACTAAATTGCCCCTATACATGCTCACAAAGATGAATTAATACTTCTGTTCCTATTCCTACTTTCTGCTCTTATGATACCTCAACTTTTTTGAAGAAGGGTAAAAAAATTTGACACATCAAATGATAACTCATCAAAATATACAATTTTTGTGATTATGTACCAGTTAAAACTAATTTAATATAACATGTTAAAATTTATTATTTAAAATTTTTTAAATTCAAAAATTATTTAAAAAATAGTAAAACAAAATTAACTTTTGTTTTACTATTATTTAAAATCAAGTGTCCTCATTTTCCCTTCATTGCCTGTGTGATCATGCTTGCCAACAATTTCCAAACTCTGTATCTTGATTAATTGATTCATTTTCCTGTGTGATATATTTTGTCTAGGTCACTAAGTCCCATTTTACTTGCAGTTCAGAGATACTCTGTGGCCTCTTCAGTACAAAGAAGAACTCTGTTTCCAACCACATTGTACTATGTCACGTGGATAAATCTACTAACTTCAAAGGCGGTGTCTTCTGGGTTGATTGAGTAGTACCATTTGAAGAATATTTGAGTTCAGTTACAAGATACCATCCTTTTAAATGTCACCCATAGATTCCTTCCTTTCTCTTGCACTTATTAATATACTTGTAATTTAGAGTATAATAAAAACTTTGTCATCCTTCTTCAAAGTGAATTGTCACTGCCCAGATAATGTTGCTTTGTACCTTTATCAATTTAGTGCCAATAATCCATAGAAAAGAAGAATGTGTAGCTATTACTCTTTTAGTTCAATTGATACAGATTTAATTTTATAAATAACTTGCTAAAAATTAGGGTAACATTTTCCATAACATTGACTTTGATCATCTGATAATAGATGCTTTCACATAGAGAAAAGCTACCAAAAATTGAGTTGGACCCTTAGTGTATAAACTCTGTAAAAGTGTAGGTACTGATTTTTGTAAAATCTGTGCCCATATCTCGATAATTGTTGAATAAATTAATACAGTTCTTAAGAGACACTTAAGTTCCAAGATACTAAAAATTGTACAAACTTCATAATGTATGGAAGAACAAAGGTATGAAAGAGGTGCTTATTAAGTCATTAAATGAGTGCCCCTTATCTAGTGGGGAGGCCAGGTCAGGGTTCCCCATGACAGATGATGGTTAAAATGGAAAGGAAGTGAGTCAAGTAAGATACAATAAATGTATGGTTCACAAATTTGCATATGTTACATAAATCAGGTGAGAGAAAGGGCCAGAGATACATATACTAAAAATCATAAGAAAAAAACAGAAATAGGAGCTTGTAGTTTAGATGAGATGTGATATTTCAAGTTGCTCTTACTGTACACAGGCAGAACAGTTGAATGAGCATGGTTGAATATGAGGATATAGGCAGAAAATGCCTACGCTGAAATGTAAATCTGCGAGTCACCTGTGTAAAGATTTTGTTTTAAAAGTAAGTCATAACGGAGTTGCTATGGTCAAAAACACAGTGAAGAGAGAAATACAAAAGCTCAGACACTTCTAAGATGTGCACCCATGGAGGTCAGCTCAGTATGCAATGGAGCCCAAATGGAATCCATGGTTAGTCGAAAGGAAAAAACATAGTTAATGAAGTTTAGAATTTGCACTTTGCATTATTTATTTAAACACAAAATATTTCAATCTCTGCAAAGGAAAAACTATAGTAATATTCATTTAGTAATATCTGATTAAAACTATGAAACAGAACAAATTATAAATAGTAAGCAGTCTAGAAGAGCAATCTCATTTTAATTTATGTTGCTTAATATGCAACCCCATATGAAAGGGACTCAAGGATATCCAAAATATTCAGATCACTCAATATGTCCAAATCTGAAATCCAAGCTCCATTTAAAAAATTTTTCTAGAGAAACTCATTTGCAGGGTCAAGAACATGACACAGTCATTTCCTGAATCATTATCCATTAAAAGAAAAATCTTAACATGGCTCTCCCAAATTGTCTGTTGATAATCAGAAAGTCCCACTCAATCATAATTTTCTCCAAGAATTTTCTTCAGTGCTGCCTTCATTTCCTTATTCCTCAGAGTATAAATAAGAGGATTAAGAATGGGGGTTACCACAGTGTAAAAGAGGGAAACAAACTTTCCTTGGTCCTTATATAGACTCTTGGCTGGCTGCAGGTACATGAAAATTATGGTTCCATAGAAGATGATGACAACCGTGAGGTGGGAAGAACAGGTCCCAAATGCTTTCTGTCGTCCAGTGGATGACTTAATCCTGAGAACCACGTGAGCAATATAACCATAGGAGACCAGAATGAGTGACAAGGGCAGCACCAAGAATAAGACACTAGCCACAAAGAGCTCAGCTTCATTGAAAGTGGTATCCACACAAGCCAACTTGATGAGCACAGGAACCTCACAAAAGAAATGATCAACTTGGCGGTGCCCACAGAAAGGCAGCTGCATTGTGAGAGTGGATTGTACCAGAGTAGTGGCCACTCCACTGAGCCATGCCATAGACGCCAGGGTTGTGCAGAGACGGGGGTGCATTAAGACAGTGTAATGGAGGGGACGGCAGACAGCCACATAGCGATCATAGGACATCATAGCCAGGAGGACACACTCAGTGGATCCCAATGCAAGGGAGACATACAGCTGAACCACGCAGCCTCCATAGGTGATGGATTTATCTGGGCCCCACAGGTTGACTAGAAGCTGAGGAATTATGCTACTGGTAAAGCAGAGGTCCAGGAAGGAAAGATGGGAGAGGAAGAAGTACATGGGAGTATGGAGCTTAGCATCCATGAGGGACACTAGAATGATGGCAGTATTTCCAAAAAGGGTCATAAGGTAAAGGATCAAGATTAGCCCAAAAAGAACCAGCTCTAAGTGAGGCCGGTCTGAAAAACCAACCAGAACGAACCCCGGGAAGGCACTGTCGTTAGTCCACCACATTACCCTTACTTTGATTATTCATTCCTGAGATGAAATCACATCAGGCTGAAACACCAGGGATTTTATGTCAAACCCTTGACTATTCAGAGCTAGGTATTGAGAAATAGTTGGAAATATATGAAGAGAATAGGTCAAAATACAGAATATCACTGTGCTATCCTTGATTATCCCACCATGTGTCATATCCAATCTGGTGGCTTTAGATTTTCCATATACCTTTAGGATAAATCAAAATTTACAAAACAACCAGGAATGAAGTTTTCCCCAATTTTATCAACATCAATTTTTTCAATGTAAAAGCATTGAAATATTATAGGAAACGTTGGAACTATGAAAACTATAAGAATACAGTACACTCATAGAATATACCAAATGCATGAATAAGTAGATTCATGATGGCATATGTCAAAATGCACATGTTAACATCCTTGCATTGCAATAATACACAGGAGGGTGAGCAATCTGTAGGGTGAGAGTTTGGGATGAGACAGGACAGTTCCTATATCTTGCTCAAAAGGATGAGAAGGAATGCAGCCTTGGCATAAAGCACTGCTTGAATACAGAATTAAAGAAGTATGTTATTGAGGTCAAAGACAAAACAGGAACTAAACCTGGGGAGCAATTATTGCATGTATTGACTGTACCATGTAATAGAACAAGGCACTTTGAATGCAAATTAAAATCATTTTCTCAAGGATCATAAATGTTAGTAGACATTACTTGGAAAGTACAAGCCTTGTTGAGGGGTCATACCTGTGTTCCCTGAACGAATTACAGGATTCCACTGTGCTTCTGTTGGTGATATGGAGATGAGTGGCTCTTCTCATCCTGTAGGAAGTGGGGAGATATGATGAGAGAGTGCCTCTCCTATGGTAGAGACAAGACACGTGTGTGAACAGTGTGTTTGGTGTATGTCTTGGAGTATTAAACGGTACAGTCAAAAAGCCTTCATATGGCTTTCAAGCACTTCAATGATAGTGCCTAAGCATCATGTGCAAGCCTGTTCTGCCTGCTTCTGAGCCCATTATTCCCAACCACACAAAACCAGACCCAATTCCCAAACTTAAGCCATGGTTTTTCATTGCCAAGTCTTTTCATAATATACACTCACTGTATCTGACTGGACATGTTTACGCATCCTTTCAGATGTTATTCAAATAACAAATCTTCAAAGAAAAGTCACATTTCCATTCACTTTCTATGACAAAATCTGTTTACTTATGCAATATTAACACAAGGCATATGGAATACAATGTTTTATTTATCTTTATGCCACTAATATCTACCATATTCTTCAAAAATGTTTGTTAAATGAATTCTGTTTAGTGAGCAGAATTATTTCTCTGAAAGGATATGGGCAATACATGCAATGCCTTTAGAGAGATGTTTAATTGCAAGGTAAAAAGATGCTCCTATGAGAGCTATTCACAAGCCATAATGAACACAGCACTATTTCAAAATGTATGTATGCCCCATACCAAAATCAATGAGGAGTAGTGCTTAAAGACATGTGTATAAAAGATATTTCTCAGACACTTGAAAACCACATTAAGCTCAGTGCTACTTCAGTGAGCATACACAAAGACTGCACTGCTATGCATAAGATCAAGTGTCAAAATAAATGAAGTGTGTATGTATGTGTTTATACACATGAATAAAAACAAAAATGAAAAGTTTTACATTATTTTATATTCTATACAGAGATATATTTAATTTTCACATACTATTTCATTCAATTTTAAACATATTGAAGATAATTTTTCTAAGCTTTTTGCTTGTTTTAGTTTTTCTGTATTTTGTTTTTGAGATAGGGTCTCACTATGTAGCACAAATTGGCATGGTACTTGCAAGCCTCCAGAGTGCTGGGATTACAGGCATTTAACACTATGCCCAGTATTTGCCAAATTTTTAACTTTGTGTATAGAGAAATGGCTATTATTTAAATATTTCTTATTGGCTATTATTTCTATTGCTCTATCCATTTGTATTATTTATTATTATCCATATTTATTGGATACAAACTATGTCTCAGACCTTATGCTACATATTAAGGATATGAAATGAAAAGACATGACTTTCACGGTCAAAAGCCTTGTCACCTACCTACCTGTTTATAATGCATTTATCCAGAGAGAATGCCAGAACTGTGATCTATGTGTAGCCATCTAGGGATTCCAGCGATGAACACTGAAAACTGAAGTAAGGGATCTGCTCTCAGGGTGATCACTGACCCTCTCGTTCACCTTGGGAAATAATTCTGTGTCCTTAGAATTAGATATTTCCATAGATTTCTCTGTGCACTTCAGATATGTTGTCATAAGGAAGTGAGATCACATTTGCTGTAAATATATGATTATCTGAACATTGAGACAACAGTAGAGCCAGGGACTCTGCTGACCATGATAAAATCAGAGAAGATACTTACAGAGGACTCACCAGGTGGCCAGCTTGGCTCTGGAGGTATGATTTTCATAAACATATTTCATTATCTCCACAATAAGTTTGATGGTATCCATATTCCTACTATCACAGATGAAAGAAATTGAGTCTGAGAATGGAGATGTGATATCCCCAAGAAGCTGTAGTGACAGAACCAGGATATGAGCCAAGGTGCTTCCAGTTCAGTACTCCTCACTGCAGATCTCGTGGGTTTAGACTGAAAGGTAGGAAATGGCACATGTGTAGTCACTGGTACATGATCACTCCCCCTTATAAGTCAGCTCTTCAGTGTGACATTCATAACTTTTAACTTTTTCCTAAACTACTTGCCTTGATGAGAACTGCTATTTTTATTTATAGCTTCAAACTTCCAGACCTTTTCACAGGTCTTGTGAAAAGTCCTCAGATATTTAATGCCTGATGTTTGCACCAAGTTAATGTAAGTAGGACACCATCTCACCCCCCAAAAAATCCATTCCTATTTCAGGCAAATGTATCTGAATGCTCTGATCTGGAGGTAGGTGGAGAAGGGGGTTACAATAGGAAGATACAGATGGTGCCAATAACAGGTAGATGTGTGATAAATAGTAAGGGCTGACAACAATGCTGAGAAAGGACTAAAAATAGAATCATTGGAAACTACAAGCTGTGATGTAGCTTTTGGTCTGGGGATATTCACTGAATTAGACCAACTGAGAAATGGACAGCACCAGTGTTTACAGTTTAATCTCAGGATAGTGATTCTGGGTCAGATGCAGACCTGAGGACAGGTGGGATATGGAAAGAAGTGCAGAGAATGCTTTTATCATCTAAAGGATGGACCCAGCTATACATAAGCATATGTGTAATTGATGTGCATTAGCGCCTTCTGGTTAGGCATTATAAAGCACTTCAATGTTACTTATAGGAGAAAGGAATATTGGAAGTCTTCAAAGCTATCATTAAACTTCTGTTAATACTTAGTCTGTACATGTATTTGTTTCTCTGAACTGCCCAGTGTGATGCCCATAGCTGATCCTTGGGCATAGAGTACTCACTCACTAACTCAATTCATACACGTTTTTCTCTTTAGTTTTTTTTTCTTTTATTAACTAATTCTGCTTATTCAAAAGTGGCATGAAAAGATGGAGAAGAAAATTGAACTGTGAAAGGGTTGGGTTACAAAAATTAAATTTTATTATGATGCAAATTTAAGCATTCTCCATGGGCAAAGACATTTTGCTACTATCTGCTTCTATCTGATCTAAACACTGTGCCCATCACTGTTAAGGAGATGCAGTTTAAATATATAGTATTTTAAGCCCACAAAACTGAATGAGAGGATCCTAAATTTCCATCAGTTCACCAAAGCATTGGTATTTTCCGAAGCACCTCATTAGCCAATTTCTAACAAGCTGCTAGTCTCTTTCTCAGAAATGCATTACCCTGCTCCTTTTTCTATGCTCTATGGTGACACTAATCCAATGTAATCTGCTACAAACATATCATACATCCTTGAACTTAAGTTTTATCTCTATGTTTCTATTTCCACCTCTAGAAAAAGAAAATTAAAATCAAAATACCTCAAGACATTTTCTAAAGACATACTAAAATTAAGTTTATATTTTTAATTTAGATATATTTTAGCCAATTTATAAAACCATCAAAATTGTAAATATTGGAGGGATTAATGTGATGTTTCAGTGCATGTGTACATTGTTAAATCAGGTTAAACATGTCTGTCTCCTCAAACATTTGTTTCCTTGTGGTGAAAAGTTTCATAATTCTCTTTTTAGGGTTATTAACATAAATTTCATTGTTGTTATCTATAGTCACACTACTTGCAATAACAAACCAGAACTTCTTGTTCCCATTTCACAACAACTTAGTTAACTTTGATCAGTTTACCCCATCCATCCCTACTGCCTACTCTCCCCAGAGTTCAGTAATCTCCATTCTAAATTTGAAAATGATATTAAGTCAAAAAAAACTATGTACTAAAATCATATTTATGGCTTGTAAATAAAATTGATGCAAATACCTCAGAAGGATGTCTCCGAAGTAAGAAAGTTGTTTTCATAACTAGCTACCAATCCAGTCAAGACCATCATTTTATCTAATCCCAAAACAGGGACATTTCCTTTTGATCAACATGTAAGTTCTACTAGCAGAATTATAGGAAATATATTTTAGATTTATCCTTCCACGTTATGCAATATCCTAGAAATTTTGAAGAAATTTTGACAATAAAAATACTATCTAGAAATAGGAGACATATTTGTGGTAGATAAAGAGGCTCTTCCTCTCTTTGTATCCAGGCCATAGTCACACTTTATCAGGGAGCTGTAAATGTAATGAAGCAAGGATGCTTGCACACTCCAGAGAGGGCTCACGTTGGTCCTTTGAGACATCATGCCCCACCAGGAAATACTTACTAAAAACAAGATGGCCAAAGAGAACAACGTGATATAATCCCTGAAGTCATCATCCTCATAATGTGCAGCATTCTTCTTTAGCCTAGAAAGCTTGATAGTGACTCTAGAAACATTCAAGACATCGTGGATCAGATTTTCAGTCTTCCACTCACCCACCTTTCCATTCATCCAGCCACTTCTACAGGCTTCCATGTCAGCCTTTACTCCATCATGTTTGCTCATTAGAGTCTAAAAAATTGCAAAGTTCTTATACTGACTACAGTGTTTGTCATGTTTTGTCCCAGCTCTATTTTTCCCACTCTGGCATTTTCTTTTCTTTTGTTTCATATTTGTCACATTTCAATTTTGCCCCATGTTGGGGCATTATTTCTTGGTCTTCTCTTACACAGGAATATTCTTCTCACAATCCCACTGCGTTTGCACTTTGTTCCTCAGAAATCTTGTCCAAACTTTCAACCTGAGATTAACCATATTTTTTAATTTACTTTACAGCATCTAAAAACAATTTTAATTACATAATTACTTTTAAATTTCTGTCTATGACCCTAGATTCTGAACTTTGTGGTGAAAGATGACAATTATACCATTAACATTTAGCTGAGGATCTGACACACACATATCTATATGCAGTAAATGTTGTTAAACGAGAAAGTTATTTTAATTCATCCATTTATACTTAAAGTATCTCCATCAAAGCATATTCAGATTTGAAATAGTGTTACGTAATTAAATAAAATTTAATAATATGGTAATGACATATTAAACCCTGTGATCACATCTTATTAATCCCTTTAACTTCTCTTTAGCAATGAATATATCTTGAATGAAATCCAATACTAAACATGTAAACTTTATCCATCCATTATTATACACAGGTTGACTCCATAGCCATTGCTTGAGTACTTGTCTTCTTTTAGTCAGAGTGTTAGAAAATGGAGACATAACAGTAAACTTGCTCTCAAAAAGACCACTTAATGGTAGAAGATAAAAGCTACTATACGATGCTAACTTAGAATCAAGTCATCAGGTTACCATGCAAAGGAAAAGAACAAGTATTTAATATAGATTAGAAAGAACTTTCCAAATGAGGGATGCTTGATCCAGGTTTTGGAAAACAGGTAGAAATTAATTAACTTTCATATTTCTATATGAAAAATGGAAACAAAGAAGTTGTAAGAAAAAGAAAGTGGCTGGACAAAAATCCTGAAAAAGAGCATCAGAGATATCTGCAAGTGGTTCAAAGGCTGTGGCATTGTCTGTGCATGAGTACATGGTGCGAGGTCACAGGGTACAGTCATTACACATGTGGGTGGATCACCATCAAAGCATAAAATTTCTCATCCCATAGGATGTCATCTTTTTAAATTTATTTCTGTCTCTCTTTACTTTATTACTAATTTTGTCATTATTATTAATTTTACAGAATACTGGATTTCATTATGACATCTTCATACTTGAATATTATATATTTTGATCATACTTACCACTGATTATTCTCTCTTACCCTTCTCTTTCCACCCATGAAAGTAAGCATATTAGGAATTTGAAGCAAAGTAGAAATATGATTCTAGTTTTGGCACATTTTAATGGAACATTGGCACTTCACTTTTGATGAAAGGAAGAGAAGGACTCTTGTAACCAGGAAGCCATGAGGAATGCTGTGAATATTGAGTTGGGTAGTGGGAATTAATATCTTTGCTTTTTATTTGTCTGTCTTTGTTGTTGTCATTCTTGTTGTTGTTCCAGTGCTGAGGATTGAACCCAGGACCTCGTGCATGCAAAACAAATACTGTATCACATTGAGCTAAATCACAAGCCTCATTGGTTTTTTTTTCTTTTTCTTTTATTATTCATATGTGCATACAAGGCTTGGTTCATTTCTCCCCCCTGCCCCCACCCCCTCCCTTACCACCCACTCCGCCCTCTCCCTTTCCCCCCCACCCCCTCAATACCCAGCAGAAACTATTTTGCCCTTATTTCTAATTTTGTTGTAAAGGGAGTATAAGCAATAACAGGAAGGGACAAGGGTTTTTGCTGGTTGAGATAAGGATAGCTATACAGGGTATTGACTCACATTGATTTCCTGTGCGTGGGTGTTACCTTCTAGGTTAATTCTTTTTGATCTAACTTTTTCTCTAGTCCCTGTTCCCCTTTTCCTATTGGCCTCAGTAGCCTCATTGGTTTTTATTTTATTTTATTGTTTATTGTTGTGCTGAGGGGGGTACAACATGGCATTTGCAAAAATTCTTACAATATATCAAATACTTGAATTCACCCTTTCATCATTCTCCTTAATCACCCCTCACCCCATTCCTGGAATAGTTTCAACAGGTCTCTTTTCTCCATTTACAAACATGTGTACATAGTATCTGTGACACATTCATCCTCCTACACCCTTTCCCTACCGCCTCCTACCTCCCACTGGTACCAACCCCCCTAGGCAGGTCCTGTTCTGCCTCCTGTTCTCCAGTATTTGTAAATAAAAAAAAAAGAAAAAGAAAAATGATACTTTTTATTTGTTCAATATAGTTATGCAGGGAGTTTCCTTGTGACATTTCCATATATGTATGTATTATAACCCAAATTTGTTCATCGTCCTATTTTTCTTCTTTCTATGTGGCTCCTGCTGTAAAGTGCCACATTGGATTTTAAAACTGCATGTGAAGACCTCCTAGTTTCTCAGAGCTGGCCTCTTTGTGCTCTCTCTACTTCCTGACACCTTTACCATGTTGAAACCGCTCATTTACCACAATGAGGTGCCAGTGCACACAGAAGACATTTCAGCCAGCCACCAGCCTCACATGTTCAGGGGAAAAGGAAGTAAATTTGGCTGTTGAAAGTATAAAATCTGTCTATCAAATATGGAATAAAAAATCCCCTTGGAGGATTCCAGGATAATAAGGGAGAGGAAGGATGAAATTGCTACTGTGGAGACTATCAACAATGGTAAGTCCATCTCCCAGGCCCACTTAAATGTTGACAATCTCTGGCAGAGATTGGAATACTAGGCCAACTTAGTTGGATCCATGGCTGGTGAACACTTCTATCTCCAAGGTGTATCATTTGGTTACAGCAGATGAGAACCACTGGGGTATGCGTGGGGATAGGAGCTTGGAACTACCTCTTCCAGACTGCATGTTGGAAGTCACCAACAGCTTTGGCCTGTGGAATCTTCAAACCTTCTCCTAGCTGAAATCTACACTGAGGCTGATGTACCTCCTGGGCTCTTCAACATGGGCAAAGGAGGGGTTACCACGGGCCAGTTTCTGTGCCAGCATCACAATGTGAACAAGGTGTCCTTCACTGGAAGCATGCCCACCAGCACGAAGGTCATGGAGTTGTCAACTAAAGGAATCAAACCTGTTACCATGAAACTTGGGAGAAAAATCTCATCTCATCATCTTCTCAGATTGCAATATGGAGAAAGAATGTGAAGCAGGGACTGATGACCAACTTCCTCACACAAAGCCAGTTTTGCTGTAATGCACAAGAGTATTTGTGCGAAAGGAAATCCTTGATAAATTTAGAGAAGTAGTGAAACAGACCCAAAAGATAAAAATTGGAGAGCCCCTTCTTGAAGAAATAAGGGTGTGTCCATTCATCATCAACCACATCTGGAGCTAGTCCTTGGGTTTGTTAAACTGGCAAAAGAACAGGGTGCTAAAGTCTTATGTGGTAGAGAGCTGTGTGTATCTGAGGATCCCAAATTAAATTACGGATATTACATGAGACATTGTGCATTAACTAATTGCAGAGATGACATGACCTGTGTGAAAGGAGATATCATCAGACCAGTTATGTCCACTTTGTCATTCAGCAGAGAAGCAGAGGTTCTGGAAAGGGTCAATGATACCACTTTTGGACTAGCAGTTGGCGTCTTTACCAGGGTCATTCAGTAGGCTCACAGAGTGATGGCTGAGCTTCAGACTGGAATGTGTTTCATTAACAACTACAGTGTCAGCCCAGTGGAGTTGCCCTTCTTATATCAAGAAGTCAGGATTTGGCAGAAAGAATGGTTGTGTAACAAGTGAATATTATTCACAGCTGAAGACTGTATGTGGAGATGGGTGATGTGGAATCTGTGTTTTGAAAACCTTAGGTGAAGCCTGTCCATGTGGCCAGGCTGTAGAATAAGAATGGGGTCTCTTGACATTCTCTTGGCAGACAAGCCATTCAGGATAAGAGAATGGTTCAAAACTATTCTTCATCTTTCAGTCACCTTCCTAGTTGATAATGTGCATAACTATCTTTCAGACAGTAATCAAGAAATGATTTTCTTTGAAGCCAATTTCTGTGAAATCTTTAAAAGTCAACAACAAACCTCTAGAGAACAGGCGGGGCAGCATTCAACATCTTCCTCATATTTGGTCCACTGACAATGTTAATTTGTTAGCTTATTTTAAAGAACTTCTTCCTTTGCAGGTGCCTGGTAGAATCAGTAGAAAGGATTTCTTCATGTTGTCATTCTATTGAGAAAGCTAATGACCTGAATATAGACAGGAGTTGATACTAGATGGGGTCAGATTTTGTTCATAGTTATCTTGCATAAAAGAACTTTGATTTCTTTCCTCTCACAAAGAAAAGTTATCTCTGGTCCTTAAACTATACTTTGCTCTCTGTTTTTACTTTTTTCTTCCAACTTGCTCTCTCTCACATCAAAAAGTATCTTTTAAGTGCAGAAATTATCTGCATGCTAACATAGTATATTGAAATTAAAATAAATCATACCATTAATGCTGTTAAAAATAAGTACATAAATAAATAAACAAATAAAAAACTGCTTGTGCATAAGGCCATTTGGAAAAATAATATAGAACTGAAGGCAAACACCAGATAGGGAGCATACATTTATTTCAACTACCTGCAATGTGACAAAAAAGTTGATCTCATAGAAACTGAGAGTAAAATAGTGGTTATGAGGAGTTGGGGGATAGGAGATGGGGTAGGGAAAGGTTAACCAATGGGTACTAAGTAACACTTAGTTAGGAATATTTAGCTCTGGTGTACTATTGCTTAGCAGGTGACCATGAAAACATTTCAGAAAGCAAGAAGGAAGGGTTTGGAAAGACTTTACTATAAAGAAATGATAAATGCTTGAGGAGACACAATTAATCTGACTTAAACATTCCACAATGCATACATGGATTGACATATCACATGGTACCCATTAATATGTACAACTTTATGTTCTCATGTATTAATCAAGAAATAAATCTGATTTAGAAAAGACACTGGAGGCACTAATCAAGGAAAAAAGAGAAGGGGAGGATGAAAAATGTTTGGATAAGTTATAAATTCAATGATACAGCATCAAAATAAAAGAATCTTCAGTGACCGATCACAAGCTAATTCTGAAAAAAATGGGCATTCAATAGGAAGGGAAATATTTTTCTAAAAATCTCTAGAAAAAAGAGAAAAATGTTGGAGACACTATTTTACCATTTTATCAAGACTTCCTAAAATAATGATTGAGAGTGTGTTACATGAAAACACAAATACACAAACAGAAAAACAGAAAGAAGGACCCAGACATATGAATACATAGCCATGATTCAAGACCAGATTGTCAAAACCCATTTGTGATGAAGAAATGGCAATCTTATAAATGAATAGTTCTGGGGTAATTAGAAAATCAAATAATAAAAATGAAACTGATGAAGAATTTCCCTTTGGGACGATGAAGACTTTCCCTTTGGGATGATGAAGACGTCTGGAAATGGGTAGAGCCAATAGTTAAACAATGTTGACAGTTAAACTTGGTACCATTGAAATGTACATTTAAAAGTGATTAAAATGGTAAATTTTATGTTTTTACATATTTACATAATAAAATTGAAATTTCTTTCTGTCTCAGTATTATACATGAAATTTCTAAGTTGATTGTAAATATGAATTTGAGAGGAAAAATGATAAAGGTATTTAAGAAAATATTGGAATTTATTATCATATTTTACTTCTTAAACATGACACAAAAAGTACTCATGGCTCAAAAACAGATTGAGAAATTCAATGAACAGACAGTACAGAAATTCTCTCATTAATAGACACTATGAAGTAATGTAAAGAGAAGCTAACTAACTAGACATGATATTTGCAGTAATATTAATAACAACAAGCTTATCCAGCATATACAAACTTATCTTAGAAATCATCGAAATCATCTGGTCCAGTAGGAAAAAATGAGTAAAATAATTAAATATGTAATTCATGATATGTCAATCACTACAAGAATGCTGCTTATGGAAATATAAATTAAAACTGCCATGTGATATCATTGCATACCTACATGTAAGATTTATAAGAATTTAAAAGTCTGACATCATGAAGTACAGACAGGGTTGTAGACAAGCACAAACTCTGAGATGTGACTGCTGGAACTGCAGAACGACTACTCAGCAATCATTTTGGCTTCTAGAAAGTTGAATACTGAGGCTAGATCCCTATCTATCACCCTGTTCTGCAGGAGAGGTATGGTGGAGCATGTCTGTAATCCCAGCTATGTGGAGCTGGAAGCAAGACAATTGTGATTCAATGCCAGAAGTGAGACCTTACTTGAAAAAGAATACTAAAGCAAAAAGGGCTAGAGGAATGGCTAATATGTGAGAGCATTTGCCTAGCAAGTTGAAGGCCCTGAGTTCAAATCACAGTTTCACCAAAAGAAAAAAGAAATAAATTCAAAGCAATTCAGAGACTTTAATGTAAGAACTGAAACTTCGAAACTATTAGAGGAAAATATAGGGGAAAAACATCAATGATACAGACACAGGCAACAATAGGACTCTGAATAGGACTGAGTTCTGAATAGGACTCCAACAGGTCAGAAAACAACAGCAAAAATTGACAGATGGGATTGCATCAAATGAAAAACCCTTTGCATATCAAAGGAAACAATCCTCAGATTAAAAAGACAACCAACAAAATGGGAGAAAACCTTTACCAGTTATTCATCTGATGAGGGACTAATATCTCAAATGTATAGAGTTCAAAAATTGAACATCAAAACTATACAACTAATAACTGGGTAAACGAGTTTTAAATGCAGTTCTCAAAAGTACAAATGACTGGTAAAGGAATGAAGAATTGTTTAACATTCTTAGACATAAATGTCTTTTCTGCTCTGTGTCAGAGGAAGCTGATCCCTATGGATCACTTCTTCCAGATGCATTTGTTTGCTGAATTCCAACTAAAGTTCTATATTTGAAGCAATTAAAGACACAAAAAGGAGTTCAGAAAACATGGAATCAAAGAGCCCCCAGGCCATTTCTATACCCCTACTTTCTGCTTGCCTAAGCCAAATCTTTGGGAGTAGTAACCCTCAAGTTAGCCCTGTCCACATTTCCCAGTTTCCCTCAAATTGAATTTTCTTTCCATCCTTCCAGGTCGAAGGGAGAATATGCTTCCCTGTGTTTAATCTCTGGGTGTGTCATCATCCTTACTTTATTCTCACAGTCCTACTCAAATGAGTAGTTGTACTTTCATTAGAACCACTCCATCTCAACCAACCAACAAGATTTCACCTACCTGCCAGCATCTCCCATTTACCTGAAAGATTCTTACTCATATCATTGGCCCTCTACATCACCAGACTACTAGCTCCCTGAGAAACACTGAGTCCAATCTTTGCTTAAACCAACCTTGTGTAGATTTCCTCTTTCTTACACCAAATTTCATTCTATTATCCAAGTTTTTTACTAAATATAATTTCCTGTGGGAATACCTTAATATTTCTTACATTGTCAGTTTTCCACATTACCTATAACTCCCCCATTACAATAACTCCCCCTCTATCATTCTCTTTCTCTTTTTATTATTTTATAATTATCTTTTGATTGTCTTCAGCAGAAGACTGTATCTTCTATGATATTTTTCATTGATAATCATGATTATATTTCTAGGAAAGTGCTATATAATGAGTACTTATTAACATCTACTGAAAGTCTACAAATGAAACATTCACTTAATTCAAACATTTATGTTCTGAGAAATCATGATCTTATATGATTTATACCAATTTTCCAAAGTTAGTGTAAATGTAAGGATATAATTTATCCAAACAATAGTTGAAGAAAAAAGATTTACAAAAATTTGAAATACAAAATATCTGTTAGAATTTAGTCTCAGAAAACTAGAAATGAAAGGAAATTCCCATCTCTATTAAGAATTATTACCAAAGTCAGGCTGGACACAGTGGTTTATGCCTATCTGCCTGAATACCAGCTACTCAGGAACTGAAAATTGGGAGGATCAGCATTCGAGGTGCTGGGCAAAAAGTTAAAGAGACTCCATCTCAACAAACTATATGGTGACATGTGCCTGTAATGCTAGCTAAAATCTGTCTGTAATGTTACATTTGGTCAAAATACTTGAACATATTTAAGACTAAAACAAGAAGGTGACATTCCATCACTGCTAGTACTAAATGCTTTCAGTAGTACAGATCAATATTATAAAATAAGGAAAAATATAATGTACTATTCAAAATCATGAAATAATTATTTGAACAAGTTATACTTTTAGCTTGCTCTTGCTGTGAATGTAAGGAGACTGTTTTCTGTAAAATTGCTGCCCATGCACCTTCCTGAGCTCCAATCTATTAATTTGGTCTGTTCAATTATTTGACAATTCTTCCTTCACTCAAATGCATGCAGTGGAACTCTCTTTTAAATGAGATTATAAATAATGAGAAACTAACATGAAAGATACTAAAGAGAGGGAACATTTGTGGGACTTAGTGACTGATTTGAACTGACATAGAACTTAAGAAAGAAAAGGGGTCATTGGCAGCTGTAGTTGAAACAACCAAGTAGAAAGAGGAAACTCTAACAGTTTAGATGATAATTAATTTCTCCTATTTAAATTGTCAATTTCACATGGACCTGATAAAATAGTTTCCATACTGGGTGGAAAAATGATGAATATGCCTTCAGGTTCATGGGTGGTCTGGACCAGGTGGTATGACACCCGTGCAGTGGGGATTCAATGCAATAGTGACCACTGCTGGCTCACTGCGGCTGCAGACCCTTTTCGCCCATGGTAAGAGAAAGGTCAATTTCCTTTCTATGCCAACAGACAGGAATACCTATAAGAACTAATTGGAAAGTAACTGCTCCATTTTAAAATTGAGTTGGCTTTTAATAAAAGATATTCATGGAATTTAAAAGACAGTTCCAGCCCACCTTACTATATGCATGGTAAACCACCTTGAACAACAAAATTCACTTATAAAAGTAGTTTAAATAAATATTAAAATTTAATTTAGAAAAAAATACAGATTTTAACGATAGTTGCCATCATATATCTAAGAAATAGTTAAAAATTATGCATTAACCCACAGAACCTTCTCCAAAATAGATCATATCCGAGGGCACAAAGCAAACCTCAGCAAAAATAAGAAATAGAAATTATACCGTGCATACTATCTGATCACAATGCAGTAATAGTAGAACTCAACAACAAAAATAGAGACAAACAGCTGGAAACTGAATAACTCATTGCTTAATGAACAATGGGTCATTGATGACATAAAAGAGGAAATTAAGAAGTTCCTGGAAGTCAATGAAAATGAAAATACAACCTAACGGAACCTATGGGACACAGCAAAGGCAGTTCTGAGAGGAAGGTTTATAGCCATGAGTGCATATATTAAAAAGACTGAAAGATCCCAAATCAATGACCTAATGATACATCTCCAACTCCTAAAAAAAAAGAACAAGCAAATCCCAAAACAAATAGGAGAGAAATAATAAAAATAAGAGCTGGATCAATGAAATAGAAACCAAAAAAACCATACAAAGAATTAATGAAACAAAAAGTTGGTTCTTTGAAAAAAGTAAACAGATCAAATGAGGAGAGAAAAAACCCAAATTAGCAAAATCAGGAATGCAAAAGAGGAGATAACAACAAACACCATGGAAGTGCAGGAAATCATCACAGACTACTTTGAGAATCTATATTCAAATAAATTTGAAAATCATAAAGAAATGGACAGATTTCTAGATACTTATGATCATCCAAAACTGAACCAACTGGACATTAATCACCTGAGTAGATCTATAACACAAAATGAAATTGAAGCAGCAATAGTCTCCCCAAAAAGAAAAGTCCAGGACCTGATGGATTCTCTGCTGAATTCTATCAGTCCTTTAAAGAAGAACTAATACCAACCTTCCATAAACTGTTCCATGAAATAGAAAGGGAAAGAAAACTGCCTAACACATTTTATGAAGACAGTATTACACTTATCCCAAAACAAGGCAAAGACAACTCCACAAAGGAGAACTATAGGCCAATCTCCTTAATGAACATTGATGCAAAAATCCTCAATAAAATAATGGCAAACCGAATTCAACAATAGATCAAAAAGATCATTCATCACGACCAAGTAGGCTTCATCCCAGGAATGCAGGTGTGGTTCAACATACAAAAATCAATAAGTGCAATAAACCACATTAACAGAAGCAAAGACAAAAAACCACTTGATCATCTCAATAGATGCAGAAAAAGCCTTTGATAAGATCCAACACCATTTCATGATAAAAGCTCTAAGAAAACTAGGGATTGAAAGAAAGTACCTCAACATTATCAAAGCTATATATGACAAACCTACAGCCAGCATTATACTTAATGGTGAAAAACTGAAACCATTCCCTCTAAAATCAGAAATGACACAAAGATGCACGCTATCTCCACTCCTATTCAACATAGTACTGGAATTCCTAGACAGAGCAATTAGGCAAGAAGGAATAAAAGGAATACAAATAGATGAAGAAACTGTCAAAATATCCCTATTTGCAGACTATATGATCCTATTCCTTAAAGACCAAAAAATTCTACTCAAAAGTTCCTAGACAACATCAAGAGCTATAGCAAGGTAGCAGGATATAAAATCAACATAGAAAAATCATTAGCATTCTTATACACTAATAATGAACAAACTGACAAAGAATATATGAAAAAAATTCCATTTACAGTAGCCTCAAAAAAAAATCAAATACTGAGGTGTAAACTTAACAAAGGATGTGAATGACCTCTACAAGGAAAACTATAAACTTCCGAAAAAAGAGATGGAGGAAGACTATAGAAAGTGGAGAGACCTTCCATGCTCATGGATTGGTAGAATCAACATAGTAAAAATGTCTATACTCCCAAAAGTAATCTACATGTTTAATGCAATTCCCATCAAAATTCCAATGACATTCATCAAAGAGATTGAAAAATCTACCATTAAATTTATATGGAAACACAAGAGGCCATGAATAGCTAAGGCAATACTCAGTTAAAAGAACAACGCTGGAGGTATCACAATACCTGACTTCAAACTCTATTACAAAGCAATAACAATAAAACAGCATGGTACTGGAACAGAATAGAGGACTCCGATATGAAGCCACACAATATAGCCAACTTGTCTTTGACAAAGACGCTAAAAATACACGATGGAGAAAAGACAGCCTCTTCAACAAAAACTGCCTGGAAAACTGGTTAGCAATCTGCAAAAAACTGAAACTAGATCCATGTTTATCACCCTGTACCAATATTAACTCAAAATGGATCAGGATCTTAATATCTGACCCCAAACTCTAAAGTTGGTACAGGAAAGAGTAGGAAAGCTTTGGAACTAATAGCTATTGGCAAGAACTTTCTCAATGGAACCCCAGCAGCCCAGCAACTAAAAGATAGCATAGATAAATGGGACTTCATAAAACTAAAAAGCTTCTGCTCAACAAA
Organism: Castor canadensis; assembly: GCF_047511655.1. NCBI lineage: Eukaryota > Metazoa > Chordata > Mammalia > Rodentia > Castoridae > Castor > Castor canadensis. The sequence goes on along the minus strand of NC_133400.1, from coordinate 50,004,111 downwards.
AGAAATGGTCTCTAAACTGAAGAGAACACCCACAGAGTGGGAGAAAATATTTGCCAGCTACACATCAGAAAAAGGACTGATAACCAGAATATGTAGGGAACTCAAAAAACTAAATTCTCCCAAAATTAATGAACCAATAAAGAAATGGGCAAGTGAACTAAACAGAACTTTCTCAAAAGAAGAAATTCAAATGGCCAAAAAACATATGAAATAATGATCACCATCCCTAGCAATAAAGGCAATGCAAATCTAAACCACACTAAGATTCCACCCCACCCTTGTTAGAATAGCCATCATTAGCAACACCACTAACACCAGGTGTTGGTGAGGATTCAGAGGAAAAAGGAACCCTCTTATACTTATGGTGGGAATGCAAACTAGTACAACCACTCTGAAAAAAACTTTGGAGGCTTCTTAAATATCTAAACATAGATCTACCATATGATCAAGCAATATCACTCTTGGGGATATACCCAAAAGAATGTGACATAGGTTACTCCAGAGGCACCTGCACACCCATGTTTATTGCAGCACTATCACAATAGCCAAGTTATGGAAACAGCCAAGATGCCTCACTACTGATGAATGGATTAAGAAAATGTAGTATTTATGCACAAAGGAATTTTATGCAGCCATGAAGAAGAATGAAATGTTATTATTCACAGGTAAATGGATGGAACTGGAGAATATTATTGTGAGTGAGGTTAGCCTGGACCTAAAGACCAAAAATCATATGTTCTCCCTCATATTAGGACATTAGATCAAGGGCAAACACAACAAGGGGATTGGACTTTGATCACATGATAAAGCGAGGTATGAGGATAGGTAAGACACCCAAAAAACTAGATAGCATTTGTTGCCCTCAACTCTCTCTTCAACAAAATTAGAGATAAGGGCAAAATAGTTTCTGCGTGGTAGTGAGGGGTTAGGGTGGGTAAGAGAGGGAGGACCGGGGGAGGTAAGGAAGGGGGGCTGAAGGGGGGAGAAATGACCCAAACATTGTATGCACATATGAATAAAAAAAAAGAAAAGAATTATGCATTAACTCAGAGAACTTATGCATGGTTATTGATCTCATATGTTGAAAGTATTTGGGTGACTGAAATATATTGTCAGATGCTATTTCATCTTCCTCTGAAGGCAAAAGACAAAATTAAGGTTAAAATAATAAAGAGAGAATTTTCCAGTTACCTCTGACAACATCAACAAAAACTAGTATAATGAACATATCATCCATATATGGACATTCACCCTGGAAAAAGAGATTGCTTTGTCATGGAAATGTTAACATACATTTGAATAACTTCTATCTAGGAATATTTTATGGAGATTCTGAGGCTGAATCTATGCTAAGACAGATGGCCTCTATGGTACCTCATAATTTGGGAACATCCTTCCAAAACTTTAAGTGGAATTATTTATATTTAATATTTGGAAACTAACAAATACCATTTTATCTAACTCCATCTTCACAGTAGCCTCTCCACAATGTACAGTGAGTATCTTCATTGCTATTTGTGTAACATAGAGAAATTACTTGAGCTGAGCTCTGCTAAGTAACTAGGCACTAGCAGAGTTAGGATTGGCACTTGTTGGCTAGTCTTCTCAGTTAATGGCCTTTGTTGATAAGATATAAAAATATGCTGCCATAACAAATACAGCAAGAGTTAGTCTACTCAGAAATAAAAGGAACATTACCAATATCACAGAATTCAAAGGGAAATTAATTCCAATTCTCAGTCTCCACCAGCTCTCCAAACATCTCCTTGCCATTACTCTTTTCCTATGATCTTTCTCAGTGCTCCTTTGATATCTTTATTGCGTAATGTGTATATGAAAGGATTTAAAGTTGGAGTGACAATTCCATATAGTAAGGCCATGAACTTGTCCTGGTCTGTGGAGTTGGCTGAAGATGGTTGCAGATAGGTGGCCATAGCTGTGCCATAGAAGAGAAATACCACCACCAAGTGGGAAGTGCAAGTCCCCAGAGCTTTCCGCTGCCCTTCTGATGACCTTATCTTCCACACAACCTGAACAATGCAGCTGTAGGAAATAAGAATAAGAGTGAGGGGCACCAGGAGTAAAAATGCACTGACCAGGAAGAGTTCCATCCGATTAAATGTGACATCCACACAGGCAAGCTTAAGGAGAACTGGCACTTCACAGAAGAGATGGTCTATAACATTTCTTCCACAAAGGGGGACCTGTGTGACAAGCACAGTCTGAATCAAGGAGTTGGCCAAGCCAGTCATCCATGTGATTGCCACCAGCTGCAAACAAATGCGTGGATGCATGAGAGTGGTGTAACGCAAAGGCCAGCAGACAGCAACATAACGGTCAATGGCCATGACTGCCAGAAGAATGCATTCTGTGGAACCCATTGCTAAGGACACATAGAGTTGACCAACACATCCACCATAAGTTATTGTCTTCTCCTGTCCCTGAAAGTTAAACAGCAGCTGAGGGACTGTGCTGGTGGTATAGCAAAGGTCCATTAAAGACAGGTGACTGAGGAAGAAGTACATTGGGGTATGGAGCCGGGGATCCAGACAAGCTAAAATAATTATGGCCATATTGCCAAAAATAGTGAGCAAGTATAAAACCATAGTGATGACAAAGAGCATCATCTCCAGCAGAGGCTGCTTTGAGAAACCCAGCAGGAAAAATCCAGTATAGTTGCTGATGTTGGGAATGACCATTGCATTGTTGCTAAGATAGAAAGCTGTATGTGCTAAGCAAACATGCAAAGTGGTATGAAAATCTCTACTTTCAACATCTCTCCTGAATATCAACCTGAAAGATGTAAGAATAGCACATTCCTTTCCGAGCTATGAAAAACAATTCAAATTTAAGCACTCACTCTGTTTTTATCATTTATTTTGTTAATATTCTTCTTTTCCATTGTTTTTACCTCTGCCTTCAAACATGCTGTAACTCTCTGACTTTGAAAATTAGCAATACAATTAGAATCCATTTTGCTTTTCTGTTCTCTGCTCCTCCTGCTGTCCAATCCTAAATGAGACTGTGGAGTTATGTGGCTCAATATCTACATATGACCTGAAGGGTCATCCTGATTTCATGATGGCATAAGATTATACTCTTCTCAGAGCATTACTTTTCTTCATTGATGTTACAATCACAATCTATTAACCGCTTGTTATTTTACTTGGTATCTGAAATTGTTCTTATGTGCTTTGGGTTTGCTAAAATCGAACTCATAAAACTAAGAAATCATCTCGAATAATCTAATAAGTTTGACTCGCTTCCAGTCTTTCTGAGCATGAAGTATGTTGTCTTACTTTAGCTCTGTTATGAAATTCTAGGTATATTTTGTTTATTCTTTCCAAAGAATAAAGGATTCCAAGGAGCAATAAATCTACTGATACAACGAATTTTTGGAGTGGCCAGCTGTGCTTTCCCTTTTATTCTATATTATAATCTTATGTAAGGAATGCCATTAACAAGAAACTGGTAGCTTCTGACAAAGCTACAAGCAAGTGTAAGAGCTCTGAAATTCTTTTTTGTTTGTTTGAGACAGTGTCTCCCTATGTAGCTCAGGCTGGCCTGCAAGTCACAATTCTGCTGCCTCTTGAACACATAGATATGCACACACAGCCTTCTTGAATATCTTAACTAGGTCCAGAATGAAAATCTCAGAAGGTTTGTTGTATCTTTTTTACATGGACATTTACTAAGAACTGTGTTAATGTTAACACAAGATTGAGTCAGAATAATGGGAAGACAAGTCTTTTTTTTGTTGTTGTATTTTACTTTTTGTTGTAACTGTAGGAAAATGTGACACTGAAGGGTGAAGGTGAAGGGTATGTGTGGGTGCTTGTAGTTCTGATTGATTAGAGATGATGTTTGATTCTACATGTAAATGAGACTTGTAGGAAGAATTTTAGAGGAAAAAGAATTGAAAGCATTCATATTTAGATAAAGGGAGAAATAACAGGCATTAACACTCACTTTTGACATAGTTAACTGTTCAGTCAGCTTACATTTAAATATAATTCAGTTTTATATGCAGGATTTGGCTCTGGGGCATTTGATAAACAGAGCAAAGTGAACATTTGGACAGTTTCCAATGAAAATATTTCATGAACTAAGAGGATTTGGCTGATTTTAACCTGAGAATAATCATAAGACATCCAGATAGCTGAGTCACAGTGATGGTCCTGGGGCGGGTTAATAGAGGCAGGAGATGTGAAAGGTAAGATCAAATGTTATTCTGATTTTTAAGTCGAGGTATATAAAAAAGTGGGATTTACTCTTATTGAAACAATTATCACAAAGTGTTATGTGGTAGGCTCAAAATAAGACACATTGAATTAAAGGTAGCATCATAATATATATAGTTACTCACAGATACTCTGGAAAATAGTTGTAAAGCCCAAACCTACAACATCACCTAAAGACACAGACATGGTGGAAAACTGAAGTGATCTGATTGTTTAAAAAAGTTGAGATATGTAGAAAAGAACAGAAAAAATATCATAAATTGAGAAATTTCATAGGGAAATGGAAGAAAAAATAAATATAGAACATATAAACCATATAAAAATATATGAACATTCATATTTTACATTCTTAATAGTATTTTTAAAAACTGATTGATACTTACTAGAATTTTGCTTATTAAAATGCTCTGTAAATACTTTTTTTATATAAAGTACATTCCTGTGTTGCAAGAGGTCAAAGTTATTCGCAATTTTGTATCATATCCAAATATGATATACATAACACTTCTATGACATAAAGTAAATAAATTGGTAGTTTTTAATCTCCTTGCAAATTATTTATTTAATCAACTCACATAATAGAAGCATGTTTAAGATAAAATTCTAAAAATCATATTTATTTTTCTTTAATCTCAGAACATTTTATTTAACTAAAATTTTTTGCTTATTATAAATGGCCAATAAGGAAGCAACTGTCTTATTCTCCACTGGGTTTTTGCTATAAGGTTTACAGGTACATACTCATGAAGAGAAATAAGGATATAAATGGCCTAATGGCTGAGATCTTTTACCTGAGGTAGAAAAACAGACAACAGTAAAGAGCCAGTGTATGCGCTCCTAGAAAGAACTGTCTTTTTTTATTCTAAAATAAGGAGAGCAGGAAAGTCTCCAAATGGAATATATAGTATGTTGATGTGACTTAGGTAACTGGGGCACAGGATTCCAGGGAGCAATTAAACCCTGCACTCACTAGTGTACAGTTAGCTGAAATCACTTAGGGAAAAAGATGTTTGTTAGGTAGGGCACTGGGATTTTGTTATTTAGTAAGCCATCATTCTGTTCCACCATGAAATAAGATTCCCAGGTGAGGCCTGGCATGGCTCTATGTCATTTTTTAACCCTCAGCTTAAGAGGGTTGGTCTTCAGATTTTCTCCTAATTGTCCAGTAACCTCATCACTTTGGATAAAATATAAGGAAAAAAGTCTTAATGAGAAAGCCTTGTGCAGGTCCCTATAAACTCATTAAAATAAGCTTTCTGGGAAGTGGTTGGGGAAAGTGAATGTGTCTAGAAAGGAAGAGACTCTCTCAGCCCTGCCTCTGGCTCTAAACCACCAATTGAAGACCTGCCTCTGAGTAGAGTCTGGACACCTGGGAATAGCTCCAGTGTTATGATCTATGGAGGTTAGCCCTCCATACCAGGGACTGGAAAATTTTGTTTAATCTTGTATTTTATAGTTATAAATACCAAAAACATTTTGGAGGGAGGAAAACTTATCCTCTCCCTTAGTAAAAGACAAAATTACTGTATGATCTCACTCTTACAAAGAATCAAAACAAACTGATCTCAGAGGCTGAGAAGGGAGAGTGGGGGTGGGAGAGATGGGGAAGGGGTGATCATCACTGAGCTACAGTTAGATGGGAGCAAGGAGCTCTGGTGGCTAGATGACTACAGGTGACAATGATGCACTTACACTTACAACAGAGGGAAAGGGATTTTGAAAGTTTTCACCATAAACAAACGATAAATGAGCATGTAGACATGTTTGACCTGATTTAAACATCACACTGTATATGCGTGTGTGTGTGTGTGTGTGTGTGTGTATAAACATCATGTTACTATATTAGTATACAAAATTAATGTTTTGCATATCCATTAAAAATAAATTTAATTTGGAGCTCTCGGCCCCCACCTTCTTCATGTCAGGAAATGCTTTCTGTTTTCTCTTTTATTTACTAATAAGTCTTTGTTAGGTTCTTAAAAAATAAAAGATAAATTTTGAAAAGACCAACGGGAGAAAACAATTATTTGTATGCATGTGGGAACTAATGAGAATGGAGCTAGCTTTTTAAGCCTGGAGCATTAAAGTTTGTGTACCTCACTTAGAAAAAGAGAGTGAGGAAAAATGGCTTCTCTGTGAAGGACAAATGGGTTTGTTTAAGAAAGACACCTGGGATTTTAAATGGGCAGAGCAGAGAGAAAATGTTTGACAATGTTCATTCATCCATGTGCAAGTGGTCTTTTCATCTTCATAGGCAAGAACCTCCCACAGCAGGAACTTATGGTAGGCTTACTCTTGAACCCTCTCCTAGGAGTAGACCAGCCCTGAGGATACCTTACTTCCCAGAATTTGCTGCTTTCATTAGCAGACTTCTTTCTGCATCTGTTGATTATCAAATGTCTTCAGCATAAAATGATCTTTATACCAACTCTGAAGTTCTAAGTGAGGCAGGCTAGAATCAGGGAACATTTGGAATGGAGACTCCTCCCTGACACACCTTAAGAGCTCCAATGTAAGGTACAATGAGTAAGAAAGAATGCGAACTTCCTACCTTATGGATGGGGCTCCTGAGAATTAACATAGGTTTATAAGAGAGTCTGAACAGCTCCTCCCTCTGGCTCAAAGGTCACTGGAGGCAGGTAATGACACACCTTTACCTGGGGCTGGAGAATCTCCTATTCCCTTCCCCACTCAATTATTGGATGGGAATTACCTTGTCTTCCCCTTCCCATAGATTATTGTAGGTTTTAAAAGTACATGAAGAGCAGAAACACTCTCTCTCGGCTTCTGGGTTCCACCTGGGCTCCACAATGCTGCTCTTTGTATTTCTCTTCCCTAACTTTTAATAAACTATCTTTACATCGCATATCTTGCCATGGATTCTTCCTGGTGAGATACGAAGAATTTGGAAGTCTTCTGATCACAGACTGCACCAGCACCACAAGTGGGTCACCACATTCTAAAGGAAGGCAATACTCAATTGAATAACTAGGCAAATTAAGTACAATCACAACAGTGTGATTAATAGAGAAAAATGGGGCTGGGGTATGGCTCTCAATAGTAGAGTGCTTGCCCAGTATGCACTAGGCTTTGGAGTGCATTCCACACACAGAAAATAAATAAATAATCCCAAAATATTTAAGCAAAAAATTTTTGGAAGATAGGGAAAATTAACCTAGGTAACATTTGTTAGGACCCGGAATCCTATTCCCCCGAGAGACAGAGAGCCAGGCGTGAATGCAATCTACAAAGCAGAGTTTATTGGGCTGGCTAGCCAGGGTCGAGCTCCCACACGGACACGCAGGACCGGTTAGGAAAAACACGACCCTGAGCCTCTTTAGGGGAAATCTTATATAGACCGCGGTGGCGTGCATATTTTCGTTATCAACATTGGGCAAGCAGGCAGAGCACATCTTGCGCGTACCTCACATCTTGCACGTACCTCACATCTTGCATGTACCTCCCGCTCACATTCCCCACATTCTATATGCCCTAACCGAGCCCTGCTGCATTGCTTATCTTATCTACACGGGGTGTTTGGTACTGGTTTCTCCAACAAGGGGGTTGGGGCCCGCTGAGACCTCCTATTCCTTTCATTCCCCCCTTTTCTTACGGCCTAAATTGAGGAATCATTCTCAAGGGGATGAAGAGCCTGATATTGTTGGCGGAGGACCAGAAGTTGGATAGTATTAATTTGACTTTTGACAAAAGTCATAAGTCGGTTTAGAATCCAGGGTCCTATGGTAACAAGTAATAGGATGATTATTATTGGCCCTGCCAGTGCAGATAAAAGGGTAGCCAACCATGGGGACCGGTTAAACCAAGACTCGAACCAACTTTTTCTGGCCTCTTTTTTTCGTTTTTTTTGTTTTAGGCTCTTTTCAAGTTTAGACATGGAGTCATGAACAACTCCGGTATGGTCAGCGTAAAAACAACATTTTTTCCCTAGAGCAACACATAGTCCCCCCTTTTGGAGGAACAACAAGTCCAGACCTCGTCGGTTTTGAAGTACTACCTCAGACAGAGAAGTGAGGGATTTTTTTAGGTGGCTATGGAGGTTTTTATTCTCTCTATATCTTTGTCTATGGCTGTACGCAGCGAAGACATCCCTTTTTGCTCGGTGGCCAAAGAAGCTATGCCGGTTCCTGCTCCCGCTAACCCTAGGCTGAGTAGGGTAGCAATAGTTACTGCGGAAATAGGTTTTCTTTTTTTTTTTTTTAACCATTTTTGTATTTTAGTATGAATATAGACTCTCTTTTGAATGATAGAGGATGCGGGGCAGCACAGTCACTATAACACAGAATTCTTTAGAGCTGTTAAACACCTTAGTTGATAGGCACGGGGTGAGTCTAGACCGCGAGCATAGCCACCACCCATTGTCCTTTGGAATTACCCATTTAATAGCATTTTTCCAGGTAGAACTGGCGTTAATAACAGTACATAAGTCCCGTCTGTTCTTTGGCACTTTCTTTAAGCAGGTTTCTTGGCCGCTTACCTGCTGTATGGTCAGACCTCTCTTACGGTCTCCCCAGGAACATTGAGTAGGGTTTTCCTCAGATGAGGTATCGTGAGTGGTGTTTAGCCCTATTGCCTCATAGAATGGGGGCCTCATATCATAACATAACCAACAGGAGTTAGTCATGTTAGGGTTGGTGTGTTTAACGTCAGGAAGGCAGCACCCACTAGCTCCCAGAGGGGGTCTTTAGATCCGGTCATGAGACTGGGCCTTACCAGGGGAGGGCTGGTTTTTGATGGTCTTGGAGTTGTGACATTAGCCCGGGCTATGGTTGAGGGAAGGTGATGAGTTGTGGAAGGTCGGGGAGGTGGCTTTACATAGGGTGGCCTAAGTACCTTATTAGGGCCTATTGTTAGAGTAGAGACTGGTTGTCGCACATGCCGCAAGGTAAAAAGGGCTCCTGGATGATTTGTTTTGTAGAGTCTGACTCCCCAGGATTTACCCAATTTCCAATTTGTTGCCTTTTTTTTTAAATCAGTGAAATTTATTATAATGGGATTACAATTGGGGGGAGCTGGGCATCCCTTATTTATAGGTCTAGGTTGGTGGTATGTAATGCCAGATTGAGAGACTCTACTTAATTGAATAAGGTCCCCCTGTTTGGGGGGTGTCCACCATATATCCCCTGAGCTCTCACAACCCCATGACTTACAATAATAGTCTGCAATTCCTCCACAGTTTTTTCTGTGGTTGGGTTGGGGAGCGGGGCAGACATAGAAGTAACTTTGGCACAAATCCCATTGTCCCCTGCCAGTGAATAAGGCCCTTAAGTTAAAGTATAATTCTGGGAACCAGGTGCTGGGAGGGGTCACCTTGGAGGTCTGGTTAAGAATGTCTCTTGTGGATACATCTACAATCATCCAGGTCAGGTTAAAAGGTTGATGTGGATTTGTATGCCCCCAGCAAGTGGTAGACAGGGTTAGAAAAAGGAATAAAGTTACTGAGGTCCAGTATGAAGTTTGAGTTTGAAAAAATTTTTCTTGTGGTGGGACACCCTTTTTGTTGGCAGGAAGCCTTTCTTTATAGCTACCGGATCTGTCGGTCTGATGTGGGTGTAGTGGACCCAGGTGATAATCCCATTTTAGGAGGGCTGTGGAGCATCTGGAGTGTTTTTGTTTTTTGGAGCATCCCGTATTAGCCGGAGCTTGAGTGGGTTTGTTGGATGCTTTCATGTAGACCAATTTTTCTGTTTTTTCTCCAGAGGGTGAGCCCGTCTTACATGGGAATGGTGTACCCATGCTGCAATCCCGTCGACCTTGAGGGCGGTAGGGGTAGTAAACAGTACAACATAAGGTCCTTTTCATCTAGGCTCTAGGGTTTTGGACAGATGTCTTTTAACCCATACCATATCCCCCGGGACTATGTCATGTTTCGTGTTCGGGGTCCTCTCTGCAGTATGGTACGCTTGAATTAGGGGCCATATTTGTTGTTGTACTTTAGCTAAAGCCTGTAGAGTAACATGATAATTTGGGGCCAGATCACCTAGTCCCGGGCTTAAGGTCCTCTGAATGATGGGGGGTGGAGCCCCATACAGGATCTCAAAGGGAGTTAGCCCGTGGACATATGGAGAGTTCCGGACCCGGAAGATGGCCAAGGGAAGGAGCGTCACCCAATCACCGCCAGTCTCCAGGGCCAATTTGGCTAAGGTCTCCTTTAGTGTCCTATTTATCCTTTTTACTTGCCCTGAGCTCTGGGGGTTATATTTACAATGTAGCTTTCAATTGGCCCCCATAGTCTGGGCTAGTCCCTGCAGGACTTTACTAACAAAAGCCGGACCGTTATCTGACCCAATTGCCTTGGGCATCCCATATCTGGGTATGATTTTCTCTAGCAAAGCCTTTGCCACTACCTGACTCGTCTCCTTCTTTGTAGGAAAAGCCTCCACCCAGCCTGAAAAGGTATCTATGAATACCAGCAAATATTTGTACCCAAACTTTTTCGGTTTTACCTCAGTAAAATCCACTTCCCAACTTTTTTCCGGAGCCCTCCCCCGTTCCCGAGTACCTGTATGGTGCCCCTCCCTTCGTCCTGGTTTCATGACTGTGCAGCTGACACAATCTTCCACAATTTGGCAGACTGCTATGGTCTGGTTCGGAAATCGGAGCTACGCAGATGTCAACAAGTCTAGTAATTTTCTCCGCCCCAAATGGGTGGACTTATGTAAGTTAGCCAACAGGAATCGTCCGAGTTTTTTAGGCAGAATTAACTTGCCTTCCAAGTCGCTTTTCCATCTGTCTTTTCCTTTTCTAAAGGGGGAGTGGGCTCTCATCCAAGTGAAATTCTCTGTGGAGTATTTTGGTCGGGGGGGTAGCGGAGGGAGCTCTGGGACCGGCACGTCTATTGCCGCAACCATGGAAGGTTGCCCTGTCTCCATGGGAGGACTCACCATTGCTACTCTCTTTGCTTCTTGATCTGCTCTGTTGTTATTGACAGCTTCCGGCGTCTTGGCAGACTGGTGGCCTGGGACATATATCACTGTCACTGTCTTCGGTTTTTCCACTGCCATTAATAGATGCTGGACTTTGGCTAGGTTCTTTAGATGTTTTTTTTCTGCTGTGTGGAATCCTCTTTTGTGATAGATGGCCCCGTGGACATGGATGGTACCGAAAGCATAGCGGCTATCAGTGTAGATATTGACTCGCTTTTCTTTTGCCCTCTCCAGGGCCTCTGCCAAGGCAATTAATTTCGCTTTTTGGGCTGATGTTCCGGGTGGGAGGGCGCTGCTCCATACCGTATTTCCTTTTTGGTCGACTACAGCTGCCCCTGCCCTTCGGGCTCCATCTTGGAAAAAACTGCTTTCATCTGTGTACCAGTTTAATTTGCAGCCGGACAGGGGGGTATCCTTTAGGTCAGCCCGTACCTGTGTAACTTCGGAGAGGAATTCTTTGCAGTTATGGACAGGTGTCTGCAGTTCCGGGTTAGGCAACAAGGTGGCAGGGTTCAGGATTACGGGATCTGTGAATGTGATCCGAGGGGAATCCAACAAGAGCCCCTGGTAGTGGGTGAGCCTGGCATTCGTCATCCATTTTTCAGGGGGTTGTTTAAGGATTCCCTCCACCGGGTGAGCGGCCGTTACCCAGAGGGCCTGTCCAAAGGTTAGTTTATTGGCTTCTCTCACCAGCACGGCAATGGCCGCTATGATGCGGAGGCAGGGGGGCCATCCTGCCGCTACTGCGTCTAATTTCTTGGAAAAGTATGCCACTGGTCTCTTCTAGGGACCTAGCTGTTGGGTCAAGACTTCTTTGGCTACCCCCTTTTTTTTATCTACAAACAGAGTGAATGGTCTTGTAGGATCTGGCAAGGCTAAGGCAGGGGCCTGAAAAAGAGCATCTTTTAGCTGATCAAAGGCCTGTTGTTCTCTCTCTCCCCAACTTTAATCTGGAGCTTCTTTGGTGGCCTCATATAGGGGTCTGGCTATTTCCACAAATCCTGGAATCCAGAGTCTACAGAACCCCGCGGAGCCCAGGAATTCTCTCACCCCCCTAGTGGATGTCGGGGATGGGATAGCCAGAATAGTCTGTTTCATGGCATCAGTCAGCCATCTTGCCCCATCTGCAATCCGATAACCCAAATATGTCACTGACCTTTTACAGATGTGAGTTTTCTTGGCACTTGCCCGATACCCCAGCTCACCTAATTCCGTTAGCAGGTGTTTAGTAGCCTTTATGCACTCCTCTCGGGTTTCTGCCGCTAACAGTAAGTCATCAACATACTGTAATAGAGTGACTCGTGGGTGGCTCCAGCGAAAAGGTTCCAGGTCCTGGCTCAGGGCCTCATTAAACAGGGTGGGAGAGTTTTTAAATCCTTGCGGCAGTCTGGTCCAAGTGAGCTGTCAGGATTGGCCCCCATCTTCTTGCCATTCGAAAGCAAATAGCGGCTGACTAATTTTTGACAATGGAATGCTGAAGAAAGCATCTTTCAAATCAAGGGTTGTATACCATACTTGCGAGGGGGGTAGGTGGCTGAGCAAGGTATAGGGATTCGGAACGGTGGGATGAATGTCCTCCGTCCGCTCGTTTACCTTTCGTAGGTCTTGTACAGGCCTATAGTCCCCGCTTCCCGGCTTTTGGACGGGGAGCAGAGGAGTATTTCAGGCAGACTGACAAGGCCGCAGTACTCTTTCCTTTATTAGCCTGTGGATATGAGGGGCTATGCCTCTTCAGGCCTCCTCAGGCATAGGATACTGTTTTACCCGAATGGGGAGAGCAAAAGCCTTTAATTGTATAACTACGGGCGGGAGGTGTTTGGCGAGGCTGGTTCCTGCAGTCTCTGCCCAGGCCGTGGGAAATCTTTTTACCCAATGAGTCATGTCCCCTCCTGGTTTCTGTTGACTCTCAAACAGACGATGCTCGTCAGCCAATGATAGGGACAAGACATAAATCTGGCTCCCTTCTCGATCAGTCACAATTATTTTATCTGGTTTAAAATGGATATGGGCCCCTATTTTGGTGAGTAGGTCCCGTCCGAGCAGGGGAGCGGGGCTCTCAGGGACAACCAGGAAGGAGTGTGTGACCTGGTGTTTTCCTAAGTTTACCTTTCTTTTGGTAGTCCATGTACATAACTGCGTACCGGTGGCCCCCTGAACAACACTTGTTCGTGCCTTGTTCAAAGGTCCATGTGTCTTGTTTAAAACTGAATACTGGGCGCCAGTATCCACCATGAACCCCATCGGCTTCCCCTCCACATGTATTGTTACCCAGGACTCGGGGAGGGGGTCCGAGCCCCGTCTCCTTCAGTCCTCTTCTCCAGCTAGGAGGACTCTGGCCTGCTCTACTGCTCGTTCCCTTTCCCTGTTTTCCCCCGGTCTCCTTCCAAACCCTCTTTTTTCCTTTAACTTAGGACATTCTCTCTTTTAATGCCCAGTTTCCTTACAGTAAAAACAGTGTTCCTTATCCGGGGTCCTGGCATGGCCCCCTCCCCTGGGTTGGTTCCAGACACCCGCTAGGAAAATATGGGCCATTTTTCTCTGTTGCTTTTGGTTTTTCTTAGCCTGGAACTCCCGGTCCTCCTTTTTTAATTTTTTCTGGGCCTCCCTGTCTTCCTTTCTCCGTCTTTTTTCCCTTTCTTTTGGAGTTTCCCTAGCGGTAAAGACCTTTTTCGCTACCTGTAGCATTTCCCTTATAGTCATCTCCCCTAAGTTTTTCTGTTTATTGAGTTTTTTCCTAATGTCTGGAGCTGCCTGATTAATGAATGAGAGTACCACAGCAGACCGGTGGAGGTCCGCCTCAGGGTCAATAGGGGTGTACTGACGGTATGCCTCATAGAGGCGCTCTAAGAAACTGGCCGGGCTTTCGTTTTCCCTTTGAACGACTGCTTTTACTTTTGTAAAATTGGTGGGCCTTCTAGTGGCCGCTCGGAGACCGGCCATAAGAGTCTGGCGGTAGATCCGAAGACGCTCCCTACCTTCTGCGGTCCCGAAATCCCAATCAGGGCGGCGTAGGGGAAAAGCCTCGTCTATGGCCGGTTGGAGAGTTGTGGGTCTCCCATTATCCCCCAAGACGTTCTTCCTCACTTCATTGAGGATGCGCTCTCGTTCCTCCATCGTAAAAAGAGTATTGAGAAGCTGATGACAGTCATCCCAAGTGGGACGGTGTGTATGCATGATGGACTCCAAGAGATCTATGAGACACTTGGGGTCTTCAGAAAAGGGCGGGTTCTGTGTCCTCCAGTTATATAGATCACTGGAGGAGAAGGGCCAGTACTGAAACTGTTGCCCTCCTCCCGGTCCCCCTTGGCCCACCATCCGGACTGGAAGTGTAGGGACAGTTTCCTCCCCCTGTGTTGATGAGGAGGGCCCATCTTCCCCTTCCCTTTCCCGGATCCCTCAGGGGCGAAGTCTTCGACCCATTCCTCCTCCTGCTGCCAGTCCTGTTGAGGAGGATGAGGAAATTTCCTCCTCCGGGGCACTGGCTTGGCTAGGGGGAGTCATATATGGAGGCGGCCGATCTTCCTCTGCCCCTGCGAGGGATGGGTAAAGGGGGGAACTCTCTGGTAAGACCGGAGATGGTGAAGGAGATGCCCTAATTTGAGGACCGGTCAAGGTGGGAAGAGGAAGTTTTTCCTCCTCCTTTATGACCAAGGCGGGCGTGACTGGGGTTTTAGCCCCGGGGGCCGAACTGGAGGGGTGGGTCAGAAAAATTGTTAACCAAGGAGGAGGGTTCCTCACCAGATCCTCCCAAACCAAAATGTAAGGAACTTGGTCTGGATGGCCTCGATTGTCTGGCTGAAAAATGACTGCTTTAACCTTAGTGATCATGTCTAGGGAGAGGGAACCTTGAATGGGCCACCCGACTCCAAAGGTGGGCCACTCTGTAGAACAAAAGGTGTCGAACTTACCTTTCTTGATGACCAGACCCGCATTTAAGGCCCTTTCTTTAACTTCTGAAAAGTGAGAAAGGATCAAAGACTTTGGGGTTGTCTGCCCCTGTCCCATTGTGGAAGGAGAATCAAACACCAGGAGAGAGAGAACAAAAAGGGTGAAGACAACAATAATTCCACACACACAAAACACTCTCCAGCACTCGCTCGGACCGGTCCTTCTCTCACACTGGTGCGCACCCCATTCAACCTCCTCACCGTCCAACTGGGATATCAGGCCGAAAGGCGTCCACTTGACGGGTGGTCGGTCGACTAGTTCAATTAGTTTTTTACCTGGCGCCAGGGTTCCTAAAATGCTCGAGCCCAAATGAGAGGAAAGCCTCTCCCAATAGGACCCTGTGGTCCTCTTTGCGAGATTCCCAGAATGAATCTCCCTGGGGATTGGCCGAATCCCCACCACGGCCCAAATGGAACACTCAAGTTCCTCCAAATGAGGGTCTGGGATCCCCTCCCAATGCCTAGGACTTGGGATGGCCCCTGCTTTCTCGCAGGCAGGTTCTGTCTCTCAAGAAAATGAAATCTCGGTGGGACCTCCAAATGTTAGGGCCCGGAATCCTATTCCCCCGAGAGACAGAGAGCCAGGCGTGAATGCAATCTACAAAGCAGAGTTTATTGGGCTGGCTAGCCAGGGTCGAGCTCCCACACGGACATGCAGGACCGGTTAGGAAAAACATGACCCTGAGCCTCTTTAGGGGAAATCTTATATAGACCGCGGTGGCGTGCATATTTTCGTTATCAACATTGGGCAAGCAGGCAGAGCACATCTTGCACGTACCTCACATCTTGCACGTACCTCACATCTTGCATGTACCTCCCGCTCACATTCCCCACATTCTATATGCCCTAACCGAGCCCTGCCGCATTGCTTATCTTATCTACACGGGGTGTTTGGTACTGGTTTCTCCAACAAGGGGGTTGGGGCCCGCTGAGACCTCCTATTCCTTTCACATTAACCTTTTAGACAAAAATAAATAGGAAGATCATGGGGATAACACACATAAGCGCTGTCTGTGAGAGGAGAATTTAGAAGAACCAAACAGAGGAAATTCTGGGACGGGACCTGTACACAGCTCTGCTCAACTGTCTCTTTCCTCAGATACTCCAGAAGCTCCCAATCACTGGTACTCTCCACTTACTCAAAAGCACATCACCCTGTGTTTTTGTCTTCTTCAGATCTTTTTTTTTCTGACTCCTGGTTAAAAAGTGTTTTCATGTTATTATTTATTTTTTATTAACATTCCTGTGTATAATTCTATACCAGTATTTTTTAAACCCAAATAAACATGGGCAATTGTCTAAGTTTCGCTTCCAAAGAGATTAATATAGGGATCATCAAGGTCACAATTAAAATAGAATTTTAGTGCTGGGAAATAGCACAAGTGGTAGAGTACTTCAAGGTTCTGGGTTCATTCTCCCAGTATCAAAAAATTAATTAAAGCAATAAAATAGAACATAATCTTTAGTCAAGCATATACTCCCATTTGCTAAAAGCAAACTGTTAGGAAAAACGCCGCTCTCAAAGAAAGCTCACGAGAAAACTCACGTCCATAGAGCAAGGTTTAATGGCAGGCCCAAACTGCCAGGCTGGCCAGGGAAAAGATGGCGTAGCCCAGAGCCTGGGAGAGCAGTGGCTTTTATAGAAGGGGGAGGGTAAGAAGTTAGTAAAGGTGCTGTAGTCTCTGGTAGGGGTGGGGCTGCCTTAGAGCGCGGGAATTTGTTTAAGGGCGGGGCTGCCATTTTGGCTGATTCACAAAATGGCGACATTATTGTTCTATCATTCCCCCATTTTTTCTTTAATAATAATGAAGATAGGGGCTGAGGATCAGGAATTGGGGTGAAGCATCGATCTCTTTAACTGCTTCCTGCTGGCGGGGGCATTGTATGGGGCAGGATCCTCAGGCTCCTGTGGTGTCCTGGATGTGGCCTTCACAGTAGTTTTCAGGGCGGTTTTGGAGAGGTTGGTATCCCTGGAAGTACAACTGGTTAAATTTTTGATTAGCAATAGCAGACATGCAGTATGATACAAGGGAGGAAGCTTAAGAATAGGAGAGCAAGAACATAGGCATTAGGATGGGCATTGGCCAGGAGAACCACTGTGAAATGCTGTTCCCTAGACAATTTCAAGAGTTCTCCAACTACAGAGAGAGAAATGGGTGGCCATATATTATCTAAGACCCAAATAGGAATATTATGAGGAGCATAAAAATGTGTCTGCTCAGGGACTACATACCTAGGAATCTAAATTCTGCAAAATCCTATAACTGCCAGGAAAGCTGTAAGCTGTCTTATGGTATGGGGGTTGGGAAATGGAAGATTGGGATGATGCATTTAAGACTCAGGGAGTGAGTCTGTCCCTTTAAGGCCACACCTAGATAGGTGACCTGTGGGAAGCAGGGGCTATCAGGATTTAAATGTAACACTCTTGGATAAAAGAGAGCTTTAGCTCATTATTTTATATAAATTGACACTTTTAACCTTTTAAATGTTTGTACCATATTCAGATAAAGTATAACATAACACTGTTACAAGGTAGGTCATTTTAGACACATAAGCAAAGAAGTAAATGAACTCTGATTTAGTAGTACTTAAAGCTTGACAAGATCAGCAGAAAACACAAATAATTTCTTTGATAAAATCCTTCTCTGTAATGTTTTTTTGTAGATGTTACTCAGAGCAGAACAATATTAAGATAACCTTGCTATTTTATAGACATAGAGGATTTGATTTTAGTTTGACATGACCCTAAAAATCTTTTAGGCAACTCTTAGGTTATATTTAACTTTAACTTTATTTCACACTGAAGTTTCTTATTATGCACTTTTAAAACTTACTTAGATCTTTATATAACATATTAAACCCTTTGATGGCTGGTTTTTATCCCTCCTATTTGAAACAATCTTTAGGATAAACCCTTTTTTACAAAATCCTTTCTCATCCAAAAAAACATTCCTTTTCTCTTTAACTTCCCAAAAAATACATTTATTACCTATCTATATTCTTTCCAGTTGTTTACTTTGTAACTTGTATTTTAAAATTAACTTTTATAAGAATTTAAATTTATTGTAGGGGCTGGAGCAACTAATTAGTAGCCCTTGTTGTTTTTAGGAATAGGCATAAGGCCTCATCATCCCTCAGGCTTGAGGGGATATTGTTTTGGGTGTGGAAACTGTGAGGGATTTTGAGTTTTATTTGAATAGGGAGGGCCATCCTGGCCCACCCTACACTCATCTCATCAGTCCACACTGTGGAGTCTCTTTGTTCCTGAAGGAGGGGGCAGCAGAGGTAGCTGCCTGGGGGGAGTAGAATTTGAGCTTTTAATTGAGATAGTAAATCCCGTCCCAGCAGGGACACTAGAGTTTCAGGTACTATGAGGAAAGAGTGACAGAAGAGGAGGTCTCCCCAAGAGCAGGACAGAGGCCAGGTAAACTAGCACTCTAGGGGCTAGCCAGATTTGCCCCGAACGATAACTTTTGTCATTGGACTGGGGACCAGGAGAAAAAGGTAAAATAGAGAAACAGGCTCCACTGTCTAGGAGAAAAATGGCCTTTTGTGTTTCTGCCATTATGGCTCCTCAACATTGATGCCAAGAAGTTGAGTGTGGACAGGGGGCGCCAGGACCCATCAATCCATAGAAGGTGTCACCTCACCTTCCATCTGGTGATGGGGGACACTTAGACCTCCAGTGGTTACCTTTACAGAGGGCAGGGTCCTGGTTGGGGGGCGGGGCTGTCTCCCAGGCTGTCCCCCCTTAAGCATTCTCTGCAGAAGTGCCCCTCCTGTCCACCATGGTAGCAAGTTCAGGATACAGGCCCCAGTCAGGTGGGGCCCTCTCTGAGAGCAGCAATGAGGCAATGGTGTCTCTTATCTTTTTCTCTCCTGTTAGTAAGGTCCCAGACATACAGACGTGGCCATAAATACAGACATGGCTAGCTGTATTACTTGGCTCAATGACTTTTCCCTTCAGCCACAGTCTGATTTTTTTACGAATATCTGGGACTGAGTATTAGAAATTTATCTTTGAGGAGAACCTCTCTCACCTGTGACTCTGAGTCCACTGTGGTATGCTTTCTGATAGGTTGTTGCTGTAAAGTAGAGTTGTTATTTTACATTGACACCTGACACTCTGGAGAGCAGGTCTCTGAACTGTTCTGGGCCTCAGTTTCCTCACTTGAAGAATGAGGGATCTGGTCTAGGTTAAACTACGTTTTTCTACTATAAGATGGCTGAAGTGACATTAATGCCACTTATCTTCTTTACCATTATTTATTTATTTATTTATTTATTTTAGTAATGCTGGGGAATTGAACCCAGGGCTTTGCACGTGCTGGGCAGACATTCTCCCATTGAGCTACTTCCACAGCCCCAAATATTATTATTAGTATTTTTACATTGGCTGTACTGGACTTGAACTCAGGACTTTATGCTTGTAAAGTGGCACTCTACTGCTTGAGCCACATAATCATTTCCAACCTGAGTGGCCTGGGCCGGAACCCATTGCTTTTCTAATGAGATAAGAGTCTGGTCTAGTAGAAGCAAAATATCCTTTCACATCAGTTGAAAGGTTTGGATCACAGAGTTAAAGGCTTGAATGTATTTGTCTGGGCATCAGTACAGCTGTTTAGACGTTTTTAAATTTCCCTTAGATCTGATAACTGGAAAGGGACATATGATTTGCCCTCTTCCTACTATTGCCTGTTGGAGAGGGAAGCACTCATTAAGAGGTTCTGAGTACTGGGGTGGCTTAGAAGGTAGAAATTTGTATAGGAGACCTCAGTTTACTTTTTTACTTTTATAGAAAAGGTCTAATTGGAGTATGGTATTGTAATTTAAGGAACCCTGTGAAGGCCACTTCTCTTGGTCACCCAAGGCATATTGAGGCCAGGCCTCAGTACAAAGCTTCCAACATCTACCAGCCAGAAGACTGGAAGATGCAGGTCCCATTTAGAAAGAACAAAACGTTAAGGATCCTGTCTTTTAGCTAACAGCAGGCAGCCTCTTTAATAAATGCTACCTTTTTAACAAAGAAATCATTTGTAAAGTTAGAGAAGGGCATTCAGAGGGCATTTTAAGCCAATAACAGTGCCATACAGGACAACTAGTGTTATATTTGGAGGGAAATATTTATGCTGAGGCCAAAGTTATAGAAAATTTTAAATAAGAAATTTAGAGACCATAGTAATACCTATTTTGTTATTTTTGAAACTATAACCTTGAGCTAACAATCATCTTACAAGGGCTGGGTCTGATGCCCTGAGGTGTGAGGTGGGGCTAGGAGCAGGACTTGTGCAAGGCCACTCCCTCCACACACACGTGGGACAAATGACCCTGACTTCCTAGGTCTGATCCTGTGGCCTGTTGCCCCCCCCTTCCTGTGTACTCTGCACGCATCTGTTTTAGGGGAAGTGGCGGCGGGCTGCAGCCATTGCCACGTGTGGCTGGCGGCCCGGGATTTGATGGATCCTCTCTATGGATTTTCCTAGCTATGGCAGGCATTTTTGCTGTGTCCAGGAGCTGGCATCCTGTTCACAGGTGTGCCTGTTTGCTTTCCCTCCTCCCCTTGTGGGGGTGGAGTTACAGCGTAAGCGTGGCAGCTGCAGGTTTTTGCAAGTGCTTTTGTAAAGCAGCTGATTTAAAGTTACGTTAGACTGAGAGGCCTGGCAAACTAGTTGGAATAGCTTAAGTCATAAGGTACCATGCTACAAGTTTTTCATGGGGGGCAGGGTCCCAGAAAGCCCAGGGAGGGGAAGGCAGACAGAGACAAAGGACACATGATGAGACCATGATGGAGGCAGAAAGGTTTCCTGACATCTTAGGTAAGGGAGGGGAAGGCAGAGCCTGGAGGCATGACACATGCTTAGGGGATTAGCCATCACCTGTGTCTGTAGGTTGCTTCCATTGATTGGTACTGGCAGGCTCTCAGGAAACGAAACCTCCACTCTCCAAATAAACCATGAGCTCTCTCAGAGCTGGAATTGCCTGGAGGTAAGAATTGGCAAGGAGTGGCTTGCTTAACTCCATGACAGGAAAAGTTTTTCAGGAAGATAGGAGATAGGTATGGTAAGCAGTGCAAGAAGTCTGCTTACATGGGGAAGGAGGAGGTATGGGAGGGGAATTGGCTGATTTAGAAACCGGTTTACAGGCCAATAGAATCTGCACAGGGGAACAGAAAGTACAGAGGGAGGGTTTGATGCAGAGATAGGGAAAGGATTGGATGTAGCAAAGTTCCTTCCATTTACCAGCATGCTCACAGAGATTGTATAAATCCCTTAAAATATTGGGATTGAAAGTGCCATTAAGTGGCCATTTGGAGGCATTGTCCAATTGGGGCCAGGCCTGATTACAGAGAAAAATGAGCTTTCATGGCTTAAGATCAGGCGTTAGGCAGAGGGGCCCAAGGTTGGCCAGGAGATATCCCATTGGGGAGTCTAAAGGAATTTGGGACAGTCCAACTCCCATGGTGAAGGCCTGACCTGAGGAGAGATATGGCGGGCATCCCTGAAATATCAGGTCCTCAGGAGAGAGAGAGAAATGTGGAAAGCAACCCCCAGAAGGGACATCTTCACTACCAGGGGGTCCACAGTCCCAAGTGGGGAACCCAGTTTTCCCCAGGACGAGAGCAAGCTGCGACCTAGCGTCAGGGTTTTTGAGGAAATGAGAGAGAGACCACAGCTCTGCCTGCGAGGAGGACTCACCGAGGGAGAGAGGACCTTAAGGGAAGATTGGCCAGTGGTGGATGGCAGTTGGAGGCGTGCTGGAGTGGAGGAACTTCCCTGTGAGCTAGTGAGAGAGTGGCGCTTTCTAGGATCGGGGGTCCCGGTAAAGCAGCTCAGATCTCGGAGGAAAGCCGGGAGAGCAAGGTCAGTGCTGGGAACTCAACCCGATCCCAGGTTTCGGCACCAAATGTTAGGAAAAACACCGTTCTCAAAGAAAGCTCACGAGAAAACTCACGTCCATAGAGCAAAGTTTAATGGCAGGCCCAAACTGCCAGGCTGGCCAGCCCAGAGCCTGGGAGAGCAGTGGCTTTTATAGAAGGGGGAGGGTAAGAAGTTAGTAAAGGTGCTGTAGTCTCTGGTAGGGGTGGGGCTGCTTTAGAGTGCGGGAATTTGTTTAAGGGCGGGGCTGCCATTTTGGCTGATTCACAAAATGGCGACATTATTGTTCTATCACAAACAAGGCATCCTGGAAGCTCAGCAAAGAAAGACTTTCCAAGTGGAAAAGCTAACAAAGACTACATGTTGGTGAAATGCTGGTAGCGCGTTAAGTTTAGAGTGAAAATGTGGGTGAAGGGGGTTTAGGAATTAATAGGAAGAGATGAATTCACATAAACAAGTAAAGATACCTAAAGTTTTGTTGAAAAAAGAAGGAAGAAATGAGGATCTGTAGGGAGAGAGGTCTTGTAAATAAGGATGTTTTTACATTACAATAAAAAATCACTTTTTGTGTTGATTGAATAATGCAGTGAAGAGAAAGAGATCTCTATTATGGGGGAGAGAAGGAAGCCCTGGAGCAATTTCCCTGAGGGGACAAGAGAGCTGCCATCAAGGCCTGAAGCAGAGAATCTGCTGCAGCTGTAGGGGGAACACATCTGTCAAAGCGTGGAATATAGACTATGTGGCTTCAGGTGGCATAGGAGCAGTGTACAGTGCCTGAGAGTTTTCTTCTGACTACTATAATTTCCTTTTAAATACATGATCAGATAAAATAATTGATAATAGCAGAATATTCTACTAAGAGTAATATTCAGTCTAATAACATTCTACTATTCATCAAGCCAACAATAGTGGTGGGAGGAGTAGAGAAAATGAAAGAGTATTACAATCTCTATAATGTCCAGGCTACCTAGCTTACTGGCTGCATACAAAGTTAATGAAAATAGTTCATGAAGGAAAAGACACAGATGAAACAATAAAAGCCAATTAAATAATAAAGAAATAAAATAAGGTTAAAGAAGTAAAACAAATACTATCAGTACAAGCACACAATGGGTGCTCATAAATATTGAGTTCAATAAGGGCTGGTGCAATGAATCACACTTGTAATCCCAGCTATCCAGGAGAGGGGAGTTATCAAGACCGCATCTCAAAAAATAAGCAGGGTGTGGTGGCTCAAGCCTGTAATCTAGCAACAAAGGAAACATAGGAAGGAAGATTATGGTCTGAGGCCAGACAAAAGTAACACTCTACCTAAGAAGTAACTGTGGAGGAAGGTCCCCCTTAAGGAAGCACAGCCGGAACAAAATATCAAGAGCCAGGGGAATGAGGAAGGGACCAGGCATGGGAAATGTTCCTATGCTGAAGAATTCAAACCATGTTCTGAGGAAAAAACAACCAATCAGCAAGGCCCAAGAAAAAGAAGCAGCCAATTAGTAAAATCCCCAGTACCTGGTTAACAGCCTAGTTCCTACCCCACATTGGTGCTTCCCTTAGCAGCAGCACTGAAATAAGCCATTGCTTTTCCACACTCTGGTCTCATAAATTCTTTCACCAAGGTGTGGTTCCAAAATCCTCAACAATAAAGTAAAAAAGGGCTTGAGGAATGGTTCACATGACATGACACAGAACCTGCCTAGTAAATGAGGCCCTGAGTTCAAACCCCAATACCACCACCAAAATATATATAGATACTGATTTCATAAAATGATCATTTAAGAGAAGAATATTTAATTAATAGAAAAATCCAGAACATAGGCTGTTATAAAAAAAAAAAAACTTTGTCGGGCACCAGTGGTTCACACCTGTAATCCTAACTACTTGGCAAGCTTAGGCTAAGATCAGGAGGATCATGGTTCAAGGCCGTTGGAAATGAAAGAGGCACAGAATGGATGGGCAGAGAGATTTCTCATACACCAGCACAGAGTTTATTGTTCAGAAACCCTGTGGAGAAAAATTCCAGCAAGAGACTTGGATCCCACAGCCGCTTACAGACTGAGGGTAGATAAAAAGAGGTGGGTGGAGAAGTCCCAGGAAGGTCACTGCATGGGATGATCCTCAAATGTTCCTTCTGATCCTCCTGAAATAATGGCTTAAGGGTGATCACTCCTACTAGGGCAGGTGGGGAGTTTCTAGTAAATGGCTAAAGGTGGATGTCTGGGTGAAGAGTTTTCAATAAGTCACCTTCAGGGGGAAAGGGATCCAGTTCTAACACGGCTTTCATTCATTCACCCTAACAGAGGCCAGCCAGGGCAAACAGTGAGAATCTATCTCCAAAATAACCAGAGAAAAATGAACTGGAGGTGTGTGGCTCAAGCAATACAGCACCTGCTTTGCAAGCGTGAAGCCCTGAGTTCAAACACCAGTCCCATCATTAAAAAAGAAAGAAAGAAAGAAAAAAACTACATCTAACTATATATTACCTATATAAAACAAACAAAATATTGATTTAAAGAAAGCAGGAAAGATTAAACAAGAATTGAATTAGAAAAATTCAATGAAATTTGATTTCAAGATAAAAATTGCAAAACTGGCAGAGACAACTTTTTAAATTAAAGTTTAAATCTTCAATAAACATGAAAACAGCTTAGACCCTAGACCCAAAGTCCAGGGTTTCCACATGTCAGGTCCAGCCACTCACCCCTGTACACCAAATAAAGAGATGTGGTAAAGGGCAGATAGGAGATTATGCAGCCTGGGACACACCTCAGGATGGGGCAAAGCAAGTACTTAGTCCATCATCAATCATCCTTGGAGTATAGACATGAACTCAGTAACACGTGCAGTAAGACATGCTTGACTTGAATTATCTCAGTCCTTGTTCTTCAAGAGTTTGGGAGAAGTCATAATCCCTATAATCACTTGAGGAAAAAAAAAATCTAGTTTCCATGAGATGATTGTTCCTGCTCCAGAGTACAGCCTCATCATTACAGGCAATTTTCCTCATTTGGGGGTGGTTGGTCCTACAAGGTTCAGATGTTCCTTGGAGATAGTTTCAGTCCCTTGTCATGAAGATGTTTTCAATCAGTACTGTCTTTCCTTGATTCCAAGGTGGATGAGGGAAAGAATGGCTCACAGCAAAAGACAACAGGTATAAAATAGAGCCAGAGATGCCAACCTTTTCACTTGTTTTCAACTAATTCTTGAGTCCAAGTAAGTAGTCAGTGCTTTTCAGCAAAAGCAGTTTAAGTACCTATTACAAACATATTGATATGCTGAAAATGTTATATCCCAAGAAAGCATCATGTATGTAATTCAAAAATTATTGGCACTGATTGCACAAAATTATTTTTAGAAGGAATTGGCACCTTCTGGTGGCATATTATGCCTCTTTGATATAAAAATTATTTTGAGCTGAGAGCAATTGGGAGGAAGCAGTTGTGTGACTGGCAGGACACAGATTCACAAGTACAGAAGTGTACTCCTCTTTCCTCCACCAGAAGGACAAAAGCTAATAATTGAAAACAGGTACAGCCTGAGTGGCACCAGAGCATCTAAAAACAAGTTCTATTCAGTGGCTTCTGACTGCCATTAATTTGTCTGTACAGAATTTACTATCCCTAAAGAAATCTTTGTCCTGTTTGTTTCACTATCTGTTGTGAAGATGCTACATACACTAGAGATCTAGTTCATCTCTGAGAATTACTTATTCTCTGAGCATCTCCCATGCACATATGAAACACACATTTTAATGAACTTTCATTTGGTTTTCTCCTGTTATTTTGTCTATTGCAATGGATTTTTGCAGCAATGAGGCAGGCTAGCAAGGACCTGTTAAAAAAAACTTTAAAATAAGTGTTGGGGCTTAAGACACCTGACTTTATTATTTACTGTAAATCTCCTATAGTCAAGACAGTGTGCTACTGTGTGACTATGAACATTATGCCATCCTGAACTTTCTCTGGCTGTTACTGGGGGTTGAACCCAGTGCCTTGTTCTTGCTTGGCAGGTGCTCTACTACTTGAGCACCCTTTTTCATTGGTTATTTTTTTTAAGATAGGGTCTTGTTTTCTGTCTTGGCTGGCCTGGACTATGATCCTCCTATTTGTGCTTCCCTATGTAGCTGGGATGACAGGTGTGAACCACAAAGCCCAGCAATTGCTTGAGATGGGGTCTCACAGACTTTTTGCCTGGGCAGGCTGGGCACCCACAATCTCCCTATCTCCACCTCCCAAGTAGCTAGGACTGTAGGCTTGAGCCACTGCACCCAGCTGCAATAATCAATTTTGAACAAATTCACAGAAGAAAGCTCCTCAACAAATAGCTAAATTTCAATATTATACACTAATGTAATTTCATTACATGAGTTTATACCATAAACAAATTTGAGGTCCAACAAGATTCTAATTGAAAAGCTAATACAAAGTTTAAGAGAAAACCAGCTGGACACAGTGACTCATGCCTGCTATCCCAGCTATTTAGAGGGTAGAGATTGGGAGGATCATTGCTTGGGGCTAGCCTAGGCAAAAAGGTAAGCAAGACCCTATCTCAACTAATAAGATGGGTATGATAGCACACTTGTGATCCCATTTCTGCAGGAAGCCATAGGTAGGAAGATGGATGTCTGAGGCTGGCACCAGGCAAAAATGTGAGACCCTTCCTGAAAAATAACTAACAGAAAAAAAGGGCTAGGGACACAACTCAAATGGTAGAGGGCCTGCCTAACAAGCAGGAGACCCTGAGTTCAAACCATTACACCAAAAAAATGTTTAAGAGAAAATCATAAGAAAACATGTTCATAATGGATCATCGATGAAATAAAAGAAGAAATTTAAAAGTTCCTGGAAGTCAATGAAAATGAAAAAACCACCTTCCGGAACCTATGGGACACAGCTAAGGCAGTCCTGAGAGGAAAGTTTATAGTCATGAGTGCATATATTAAAAAGACTGAAAGATCCCAAATCAATGACCTAATGATACATCTCAAACTCCTAGAAAAACAAGAACAAGTAAATCCCAAAACAAATAGAAGGAGAGAAATAATAAAAATAAGAGCTGAAATCAATGAAATAGAAACTAAAAAAACCATACAAAGAATTAATGAAACAAAAAGTTGGTTCTTTGAAAAAATAAACAAGATCGATAGACCCCTGGCAAACCTGACTAAAATGAGGAGAGAAAAAACCCAAATTAGTAGAATCAGGAATGCAAAAGGGGAGATAACAACAATCACCATGGATGTCCAGGAAATCATCAGACTACTTAAAGAACCTACATTCAAATAAATTTGAAAATCTTAAAGAAATGGACAGATTTCTAGATACTTATGATCATCCAAAACTGAACCAAGAGGAAATTAATCACCTGAATAGATCTATAACACAAAATGAAATTGAAGCAGCAATCAAGAGTCTCCCCAAAAAGAGAAGTCCAGGACCTGATGGATTCTCTGCTGAATTCTATCAGACCTTTAAAGAAGAACTGATACCAACCCTCCTTAAACTGTTCCACGAAATAGAAAGGGACGGAAAACTGCCAAACACATTTAATGAAGCCAGTATTACACTGATCCCAAAACCAGGCAAAGACACCTCCAAAAAGGAGAACTATAGGCCAATCGCCTTAATGAACATTAACGCAAAAATCCTCAACAAAATAATGGCAAACCGAATTCAACAACACATCAAAAAGATTATTCACCACGACCAAGTAGGCTTCATCCCAGGGATGCAGGGGTGGTTCAACATATGAAAATCAATAAATGTAATAAACCACATTAACAGAAGCAAAGACAAAAACCACTTGATCATCTCAATAGATGCAGAAAAAGCCTTTGATAAGATCCAACACCATTTCATGATAAAAGCTCTAAAAAAACTAGGAATAGAGGGAAAGTACCTCAACATTATCAAAGCTATATATGACAAACCTACAGACAGCATTATACTTAATGGAGAAAAATTAAAACCATTCCCTCTAAAATCAGGAACCAGACAAGGATGCCCACTATCTCCACTCCTATTCAACATAGTACTGGAATTCCTAGCCAGAGCAATTAGGCAAGAAGAAGGAATAAAAGGAATACAAATAGGTAAAGAAACTGTCAAAATATCCCTATTTGCAGATGACATGATCCTATACCTTAAAGACCCAAAAAACTCTACTCAGAAGCTTCTAGACATCATCAATAGCTACAGCAACATAGCAGGATATAAAATCAACATAGAAAAATCATTAGCATTTCTATACACTAATAATGAGCAAACTGAAAAAGAATGTATGAAAACAATTCCATTTACAATAGCCTCAAATAAAATCAAATACCTAGGTGTAAACCTAACAAAAAATGTGAATGACCTCTACAAGGAAAACTATAAACTTCTGAAGAAAGAGATTGAGGAAGACTATAGAAAGTGGAGAGATCTCCCATGCTCATGGATTGGTATAATCAACATAGTAAAAATGTCTATACTCCCAAAAGTAATCTACATGTTTAATGCAATTCCCATCAAAATTCCAATGACATTCATCAAAGAGATTGAAAAATCTACCATTAAATTTATATGGAAACACAAAAGGCCATGAATAGCCAAGGCAATACTCAGTTAAAAGAACAACGCTGGAGGTATCACAATACCTGACTTCAAACTATATTACAAAGCAATAACAATAAAAACAGCATGGTACTGGCACAAAAACCGGCATGAAGACCAGTGGAACAGAATAGAGGACCCAGATATGAAGCCACACAACTATTACCAACTTGTCTTTGACAAAGGAGCTAAAAATATATGATGGAGAAATAGCAGCCTCTTCAACAAAAACTGCTGGGAAAACTGGTTAGCAGTCTGCAACAAACTGAAACTAGATCCATGTTATCACCCTATACCAATATTAACTCAAAATGGATCAAGGATCTTAATATCAGACCGCAAACTCCAAAGTTGATACAGGAAAGAGTAGGAAATATTCTGGAGTTAGCAGGTATAGGTAAGAACTTTCTCAACGAAACCCCAGCAGCACAGCAACTAAGAGATAGCATAGATAAATGGGACCTCATAAAACTACAACGCTTCTGTTCATCAAAAGAAATGGTCTCTAAACTGAAGAGAACACCCACAGAGTGGGAGAAAATATCTGCCAGCTACACATCAGAAAAAGGACTGATAACAAGAATTTATAGGGAACTTAAAAAACTAAATTCTCCCAAAACTAATGAACCAATAAAGAAATGGGCAAGTGAAGTAAACAGAACTTTCTCAAAAGAAGAAATTCAAATGGCCAAAAAACACATGAAAAAATGCTCACCATCTCTAGCAATAAAGGAAATGCAAATTAAAACCACACTAAGATTCCACCTCACCCCTGTTAGAATAGCCATCATCAGCAACACCACCAATAACAGGTGTTGGCAAGGATGTGGTGAAAAAGGAACCCTATTACACTGTTAGTGGGAATGTAAACTAGTACAACCACTCTGGAAAAAAATCTGGAGGCTACTTCAAAAGCTAAACATTGATCTACCATTTGATCCAGCAAAACCACTCTTGGGGATATACCCAAAAGACTGTGACACAGGTTACTCCAGAGGCACCTGCACACCCATGTTTATTGCAGCACTATTCACAATAGCCAAGTTATGGCAACAGCCAAGATGCCCCACCACTGACGCATGGATTAAGAAAATGTGGTATCTGTACACAATGGAATTTTATGCAGCCATGAAGAAGAACAAAATGTTATCATTCGCTGGTGAATGGATAGAATTGGAGAACATCATTCTGAGTGATGTTAGCCTGGCCCAAAAGACCAAAAATCATATGTTCTCCCTCATATGTGGACATTAGATCAAGGGCAAACACAACAAAGGGATTGGGCATTGAGCACATGATAAAAGCTTTAGCACACAAGGGAGGGGTGAGGATAGTTAAGACACCTAAAAAATTAGCTAGCATTTGTTGCCCTTAACGCATAGAAACTAAAGCAAATACCTTAAAAGCAACTGAGGCCAATAGGAAAAGGGGACCAGGAACTAGAGAAAAGGTCAGATCAAAAAGAATTAACATAGAAGGTAACACCCACACACAGGAAATCAATGTGAGTCAATGCCCTGTATAGCTATCCTTATCTCAACCAGCAAAAACCCTTGTTC
This sequence comes from Castor canadensis, assembly GCF_047511655.1. Taxonomy (NCBI): domain Eukaryota; kingdom Metazoa; phylum Chordata; class Mammalia; order Rodentia; family Castoridae; genus Castor; species Castor canadensis. Next base: position 49,973,955 of record NC_133400.1, on the reverse strand, counting down.
CTTCCTATTATTGCTTATACTCTCTCTTCAACAAAATTAGAAATAAGGGCAAAATAGTTTCTGCTGTGTATTGAGGGGGTGGGAGGAGAGGGAGGAGGTGGAGTGGGTGGTAAGGGGGGGTGGGGGCAGGGGGGAGAAATGACCCAAGCCTTGTATGCACATATGAACAATAAAACAATAAAAAAAAGAAAAAGAAAACATGTTCATAACTTGAAAGTATACAGTAAATAGGACACAGAAAGGAAAACATTAATTAAAATAATTTTTAATTTTAACTTAATCAAATTACAAATACTTGCTCATCAGAAAATTCATTAACAAAACAAATAGGTAAATCATAGACTAAGAGAAAACATTAGCAATTTTATCTGACAAAGGACTTGTACCTGAGATACATAGAGAAACACTATACCACAACAACAAAAAGATGAACGATCCAATAAACAACAGGTAGAAGATACATGAATGCTCAATAAGTACACAAAAAGAACTCAACAGGACTAGTAATCAGGAAAACACAAAGTGATACTGAGACTAAAGGCAGCGACCCTGGGGCACTGGGGCAAGATTAAGCATCGCTAGAGCACTCTTGAATGCTGTTAAGGCACTATGTTGATGAAAAGTCCTTACTGTAAGCACCCCCTTTTAATATTTATTTCTCCTTTAAATAAGCTAAGACATTAGGGGTCAGGGTGATTCTACTCCCTAATTGACAGCTGCTAGAACATTCCTTGGAGCATGGCTAGATTGAGAGAAAGACTGTCACCCAAGTAACCAACTGGACTGCCCTCCTGCCAACACAAGCTGCTTTGAACACTCCATGGATTCCTTAAAGCTACATGGCAACCACAGCTGCCTTGCTGAGAAAGCACAACTCTAGCTCCTGTAGTCACTGTCCCAACCACAACTGTTTCAAAGAGTTTGAGCCAGACTTTTCTCCAACACAAACCTTGGTGAACTCTAAATGACCCTGCAGCCATTTCCACCTAGGTCAGAGAAAGAATGCTTCCCCCAGTGGTCCAGTGGAAAGGCTGTGACTGATGCAAGCACAGTCCTTCATTTGCATGAGGGACTGCCATGACTCCTGCAAGCACAGTCCTTCAGTCCTTCATTTATATGAAGGACTGCCACATGGTTGATGTGGACACCCTAGCCATGCCCCCTTTGTGGCTATATAAGCAGGCTATTGGCTCACTTTGTGAACCAGCTGTGCTGCCCCTCATGTGCTGCCCCTGGTGCTGCAACATTGGGCCCAGTAACTGGAAGAGAGGACAGTGGAGGCAAAGAGGCAGCAGCAGTGATGGAAGTTGCAGCAGAGGTTGCAGCAGCCATCACCCTGGCATCAAGAGCAGCTATAACAATAAGAGGTCAGAGAATGGCCAGGGAAGAAATGGGGAACAAAGACAATGAGGGCTGTGAGGAACTGAGGGTGAGCCACTGCAGGCCCTGGTCCCTGGAAGAGTTTCAGAGAGCTGCCAAGCATTAGGGAAAGAGTCTCCAACCCTGTGGGCCCAGGATCTAGAACACTAGCCCCTGCCATGTGCTGGGGACCTCAACACCAACCTAAGAACTGTAACACTTGTCACTATAGGGTTCGGAGTCCTAGAACTTGGGGTCTTTATGAGAGCTGTAATACTAGAAAGTACCACCTTCTGCTACTTAAGCTGTCTGCTGCCTCTACCCACAGCTTCTGGAAACTGAGGATTCCAATAGCTGACAAGTGCCAGGGCCACTGGTGGTTAAAGTCCAGAACAACAAGCCTCCAGGGTGAATGCCTGGAGTCATACGTCTCTGGTTGTAAAGCCTGAAGTAATAGGCCCTTAATTCTCAGGGCTTGGTAGATAAACATCTAGGTCTCCCAGTCCTGCTGCTAGGCCTCAAGCACTCAAGGACCTTGGACTTCCAGTGCCAGAAGAGCTTCCCTTTGCCTACCTACAATTCCTATCTGTGTAAAGGAAAAGGACCCCAGACAGCTAACAGTACCCTCACATTCTCCACTACGGCTACTCTTAAACAGAAGGACAATAATAGTTGTTAGGAAAAGTATGGAACACTTCACAAATTGTGTATAGGAGGGAAAATGTATACAACCACTTTTGCAAAAGTTCTGCCAGTTTCTTATGATGCTTAGTATATACTTTTATACTTTGGATATTACTTTTGAGGTTTCTTGTTCTATTTCATATAAATATATACTATCCATATTTACCCTCCTTTATCCCCTCCATTTACCTACTCCCTCTTCCACTAATACCAACCCTCTAACAGGACCAGATTTAAATCCTGTCCTTCATTTTTAAGTGCATATTCATTGTTCAGAGGGTTTTTGTGATGGTATTTCACCTGTGAATAAATTCTACTCTAGTCAAGTCAACCCCATTACTACTCTTCTGTATTTTTCCCTAACCCTATTATTCAACAGTTTTTGGCGTGTTTCATTATGCTTTCTTTCTACACAGATATAATGTTTTGATACTGTTCACTCTTTATCATTCTCTTTTTCTCTCCCTCCTCTCCTGAGTCCCATCAAACAGTCCCACAATTTCAAACATATTCTATATATAAATGTGTATATGATCATGTTTGTATTAGTGTGTGTACTTATCTTTTGGATCTATCTTCCACATGTGAGGAAAAATATGTGACCTTTGCCTTTCTGATCATGGTTTACTTCAATTAACATGATGTTTTCCAATTCCACCACTGTAGACAACATAATTTCATTCTTTTTTATGGTAAAATAATACTCCATTGTGTATATGTACCACATTTTCTTAATCCATTCATCAGTTGTAGGGTATCTGGACTGTTTCCAGAGGCTTACTATTGTGAACAATGCTGTAATGAACATGGATGTGCAAGTGGTTCTATCGTAACCTTTCTTACATTCCAGTGGGCATATATCCAGGAATGGTATCACTGGATCATATGGTAGTTGTATTTTTAGTTTCTCAAGGAATTCCACACTGCTTTCCATTGTGCTTATACTAATTTGCATTCCAACCAACAATGTTTAAGGGATGTTTCACCGTATCCTCACCAACATTCGCTGTTTGTATTTTTGATGATAGCCGTAATGATTGGGGTGAGATGAAATCTCAGTTTAGTTTCTACTTGCATTTTTTATGACCAGTGAAGTTGAGCACTTCTTCATGTATTTATTGACTATTTGTACTTCTTCCTTTGAAAATTATCTATTCAGTTCATATGCCCATTATTATGGATTATTGATTCTTTGGGAGTTTAGATTTTGAGCTCCCTATAGATTCTTATCAGATAAATAGCTGGCAAAGGTTTTTCTTCTATTCTTTAAGTCTAGTCTCTTAAGTCTAGTGGCTGTTTCCTTTGTAATGAAGAAGCTTTTAGTTCAATGCAGTCCCATTGGTCAATGTTTTCTCCTCATTACTGAGTTATTGGGGTTCTATTCAGGAAGTCATTACCTATGACTACATGTTATAGAGATTCCCCTATTCTTTCCTATAGTAGTTGCAAAGTTTTGGGCTAAAATAAGGTCGTTGGTCTATTTTGAATTGATATTAGTACAGGGTGAAAGTCAGAGATCTAGTTTCGGACTTCTACATGTGAGTAGCTAGCTTTCCCAGCACATATGTTTTAGACACCTTTGTCAAAAATCAGATGGCTTTGGCTATGTGGACGTATGTCTGAGACTTTTATTCTGTTCACTGGTCTTCATGCTTGTTTTTGTGCCAATACCATGCTGGTTTTATAGCTATGGTTCTGTAGGGTTAGTTTGAAGTCAGATATTGTGGTATCACTGGCATTGCTCTTTTTATTCAGAATTCCTTTAACTGTTCAAGGTCTTTTGTGCTTCCATATGAAATGTAGGATTGATTTTTTCCGTTTTTGTCAAGAATGTCATTGGAATTTTTATGGTATTGCATTGAATGTGTAGAGTGCTTTTAGTAGTATAGCCATTTTTCACAATGGTGATACCGCCAATCCATGAGCATGGATGGTATTTCCTTCTTCTGCAGTTTTCTTTTTTTTTTTCATTTTTCTTTTATTATTCATATGTGCATACAAGGCTTGGTTTATTTCTCCCCCCTGCCCCCACCCCCTCCCTTACCACCCACTCCACCCCCTCCCGCTCCCCCCCTCAATACCCAGCAGAAACTATTTTGCCCTTATCTCTAATTTTGTTGTAGAGAGAGTATAAGCAATAATAGGAAGGAACAAGGGGTTTTGCTGGTTGAGATAAGGATAGCTCTACAGGGAGTTGACTCACATTGATTTCCTGTGCGTGGGTGTTACCTTCTAGGTTAATTCTTTTTCATCCAACCTTTTCTCTAGTTCCTGGTCTCCTTTTCCTGTTGGCCTCAGTTGCTTTAAGGTATCTGCTTTAGTTTCTCTGCATTAAGGGCAACAAATGCTAGCTAGTTTTTTAGGTGTCTTACCTATCCTCACCCCTCCCTTGTGTGCTCTCGCTTTTATCATGTGCTCATAGTCCAATCCTCTTGTTGTGTTTGCCCTTGATCTAATGTCCACATATGAGGGAGAACATACGATTTTTGGTCTTTTGAGCCAGGCTAACCTCACTCAGAATGATGTTCTCCAATTCCATCCATTTACCAGCAAATGATAACATTTCGTTCTTCTTCATGGCTGCATAAAATTCCATTGTGTATAGATACCACATTTTCTTAATCCATTTGTCAGTGCTGGGGCATCTTGGCTGTTTCCATAACTTGGCTATTGTGAATAGTGCCGCAATAAACATGGATGTGCAGGTGCCTCTGGAGTAACAGTCTTTTGGGTATATCCCCAAGAGTGGTATTGCTGGATCAAATGGTAGATCGATGTCCAGCTTTTTAAGTAGCCTCCAAATTTTTTTCCAGAGTGGTTGTACTAGTCTACATTCCCACCAACAGTGTAAGAGGGTTCCTTTTTCCCCGCATCCTCGCCAACACCTGTTGTTGGTGGTGTTGCTGATGATGGCTATTCTAACAGGAGTGAGGTGGAATCTTAGTGTGGTTTTAATTTGCATTTCCTTTATTGCTAGAGATGGTGAGCATTTTTTCATGTGTTTTCTGGCCATTTGAATTTCTTCTTTTGAGAAAGTTCTGTTTACTTCACATGCCCATTTCTTTATTGGTTCATTAGTTTTGGGAGAATTTAGTTTTTTAAGTTCCCTGTATATTCTGGTTATCAGTCCTTTGTCTGATGTATAGTTGGCAAATATTTTCTCCCACTCTGTGGGTGTTCTCTTCAGTTTAGAGACCATTCCTTTTGATGAACAGAAGCTTTTTAGTTTTATGAGGTCCCATTTATCTATGCTATCTCTTAGTTGCTGTGCTGCTGGGGTTTCATTGAGAAAGTTCTTACCTATACCTACTAACTCCAGAGTATTTCCTACTCTTTCTTGTATCAACTTAAGAGTTTGGGGTCTGATATTAAGATCCTTGATCCATTTTGAGTTAATCTTGGTATAGGGTGATATACATGGATCTAGTTTCAGTTTTTTGCAGACTGCTCACCAGTTTTCCCAGCAGTTTTTGTTGAAGAGGCTGCTATTTCTCCATCGTATATTTTTAGCTCCTTTGTCAAAGATAAGTTGCTTATAGTTGTGTGGCTTCATATCTGGATCCTCTATTCTGTTCCACTGGTCTTCATGTCTGTTTTTGTGCCAGTACCATGCTGTTTTTATTATTATTGCTTTGTAATATAGTTTGAAGTCAGGTATTGTGATACCTCCTGCATTGTTCTTTTGACTGAGTATTGCCTTGGCTATTCGTGGCCTCTTGTGTTTCCATATAAATTTAACAGTAGATTTTTCAATCTCTTTGATGAATGTCATTGGAATTTTGATGGGAATTGCATTAAACATGTAGATTACTTTTGGGAGTATAGACATTTTTACTATGTTGATTCTACCAATCCATGAGCATGGGAGATCTCTCCACTTTCTATAGTCTTCCTCAATCTCTTTCTTCAGAAGTGTATAGTTTTCCTTGTAGAGGTCTTTCACATCTTTTGTTAGGTTTACACCTAGGTATTTGATTTTTTTTGAGGCTATTGTAAATGGAATTGTTTTCATACATTCTTTTTCCGTTTGCTCACTGTTAGTGTACAGAAATGCTAATGATTTTTCTATGTTGATTTTATATCCTGCTACCTTGCTATAGCTATTGATGATGTCTAGAAGCTTCTGAGTAGAGTTTTTTGTGTCTTTAAGGTATAGGATCATGTCATCTGCAAATAGGGATATTTTGACAGTTTCTTTACCTATTTGTATTCCTTTTATTCCTTCTTCTTGCCTAATTGCTCTGGCTAGGAATTCCAGTACTATGTTGAATAGGAGTGGAGATAGTGGGCATCCTTGTCTGGTTCCTGATTTTAGAGGGAATGGTTTTAATTTTTCTCCGTTAAGTATAATGCTGGCTGTAGGTTTGTCATATATAGCTTTTATAATGTTGAGGAACTTTCCTTCTATTCCTAGTTTTCTTAGAGCTTTTATCATGAAATGATGTTGGATCTTATCAAAGGCTTTTTCTGCATCTATTGAGATGATCAAGTGGTTTTTGTCTTTGCTTCTGTTAATGTGGTTTATTACGTTTATTGATTTTCGTATGTTGAACCACCCCTGCATCCCTGGGATGAAGCCTACCTGGTCGTGGTGAATAATCTTTTTGATGTGTTGCTGAATTCGATTTGCCATTATTTTGTTGAGGATTTTTGCATCAATGTTCATTAAGGAGATTGGCCTATAGTTCTCCTTTTTGGAGGTGTCTTTGCCTGGTTTTGGGATAAGTGTAATAGTGGCTTCATAAAATGTGTTTGGCAGTTTTCCTTCCCTTTCTATTTCATGGAACAGTTTAAGGAGGGTTGGTATCAGTTCTTCTTTAAAGGTCTGATAGAATTCAGCAGAGAATCCATCAGGTCCTGGACTTTTCTTTTTGGGGAGACTCTTGATTGCTGCTTCAATTTCATTTTGTGTTATAGGTCTATTCAGGTGATTAATTTCCTCTTGATTCAGTTTTGGGTGATCATATGTATCTAGAAATCTGTCCATTTCTTTTAGATTTTCAAATTTATTTGAATATAGGTTCTCAAAGTAGTCTCTGATGATTTCCTGGACTTCCATGGTGTTTGTTGTTATCTCCCCTTTTGCATTCCTGATTCTACTAATTTGGGTTTTTTCTCTCCTCATTTTAGTCAGGTTTGCCAGGGGTCTATCGATCTTGTTTATTTTTTCAAAGAACCAACTTTTTGTTTCATTAATTCTTTGTATGGTTTTTTTGGTTTCTATTTCGTTGATTTCAGCTCTTATTTTTATTATTTCTCTCCTTCTATTTGTTTTGGGATTTGCTTGTTCTTGTTTTTCTAGGAGTTTGAGATGTATCATTAGGTCATTGATTTGGGATCTTTCAATCTTTTTAATATATGCACTCATGGCTATAAACTTTCCTCTCAAGACTGCCTTAGCTGTGTCCCATAGGTTCTGGTAGGTTGTGTTTTCATTTTCATTGACTTCTAGGAACTTTTTAATTTCCTCTTTTATTGCATCGATGATCCATTCTTCATTAAGTAATGAGTTATTTAGTTTCCAGCTGTTTGCATGTTTTTTGTCTTTACTTTTGTTGTTGAGTTCTACTTTTACTGCATTGTGGTCAGATAGTATGCATGGTATTATTTCTATTTTCTTATATTTGCTGAGGCTTGCTTTGTGCCCTAGGATATGATCTATTTTGGAGAAGGTTCCATGGGCTGCTGAGAAGAATGTATATTGTGTAGAGGTTGGATGAAATGTTCTGTAGACATCTACTAGGTCCACTTGATCTATTGCATATTTTAGATCTTGGATTTCTTTATTGAGTTTTGGTTTGGATGACCTATCTATTGATGATAATGGAGTGTTAAAGTCTCCCACAACCACTGTGTTGGCGTTTATATATGCTTTTAGGTCTTTCAGGGTATGTTTGATGAAATTGGGTGCGTTGACATTGGGTGCGTACAGATTGATGATTATTATTTCCTTTTGGTCTATTTCCCCTTTTATTAGTATGGAATGTCCTTCTTTATCTCGTTTGATCAATGTAGGTTTGAAGTCTACTTTGTCAGAGATAAGTATTGCTACTCCTGCTTGTTTTCGGGGGCCATTGGCTTGGTAAATCTTCTTCCAGCCTTTCATCCTAAGCATATGCTTATTTCTGTCGGTGAGATGAGTCTCCTGTAAGCAACAAATTGTTGGATCTTCTTTTTTAATCCATTTTGTCAAACGGTGTCTTTTGATGGGTGAATTAAGTCCATTAACATTAAGTGTTAGTACTGATAGGTATGTGGTGATTCCTGCCATTTAGTTATCTTAGTTGTTTGAAGGTTTGATTGTGTGTACCTAACTTGATGTTACTCTCTACTGTCTTGCTTTTTCTTATCCTGTGGTTTGGTGCTGCCTGCCTTTTCATGGTTAAGTTGGGTGTCACTTTCTGTGTGCAGGATCCCTTGCAGAATCTTTTGTAATGGTGGCTTTGTGGTCACATATTGTTTTAGTTTCTGCTTATCATGGAAGACTTTTATTGCTCCATCTATTTTGAATGATAGCTTTGCTGGGTAGAGTATCCTGGGGTTGAAGTTATTTTCATTCAGTGCCCGGAAGATCTCACCCCACGCTCTTCTTGCTTTTAATGTTTCTGTTGAGAAGTCTGCTGTGATTTTGATGGGTTTACCTTTGTATGTTACTTGTTTTTTCTCTCTTGCAGCCTTCAATATTCTTTCCTTAGTTTCTGAACTTGTTGTTTTAATGATGATATGTCGTGGAGTAGTTCTATTTTGATCTGGTCTGTTTGGTGTCCTGGAGGCCTCTTGCATTTGTATGGGAATATCTTTCTCTAGATTTGGGAAATTTTCCGTTATTATTTTGTTGAATATATTACGCATTCCCTTCGCTTGCACCTCTTCTCCTTCTTCGATGCCCTTGATTCTCAAGTTTGGTCTTTTGATGGAGTCGGTGAGTTCTTGCATTTTCTTTTCACAGGTCTTGAGTTGTTTAATTAGTAGTTCTTCAGTTTTTCCTTTAATTACCATTTCATCTTCAAGTTCTGAGATTCTGTCTTCTGTTTGTTCTATTCTGCTGGATTGGCCTTCCGTTTTGTTTTGCAGTTCTGTTTCGTTCTTTTTTCTGAGGTTTTTCCATATCCTGGCTGTTTTCTTCTTTATTGTTGTCTATTTTTGTCCTGAGTTCATTTATCCATTTATTCATTGTGTTCTCTCTTTCATTTTGGTGTTTATACAGTGCTTCTATGGTTTCCTTTATTTCTTCTTTTGCTTTTTCAAATTCTCTATTTTTATTGTCTTGGAATTTCTTGAGTGTCTCCTGTACATTTTGGTTGACCCTATCCAGTATCATCTCTATAAAATTCTCATTGAGTACTTGTAGTATGTCTTCTTTTAAATTATTCTTGTAGGCTTCATTGGGTCCTTTGGCATAGTTTATCTTCATTTTGTTGGAGTCTGGCTCTGAGTTTCTGTTCTCTTCATTCCCCTCTGGTTCCTGTACTAATTTTTTGCTGTGGGGAAACTGGTTTCCTTGTTTTTTCTGTCTTCCTGTCATTGTCCTTGGTGTTGTTACTGTCCCTGTACTGTGTGTAATTAAGTATTTTCTAGCTTGTAATAATAACAATGGTAATATTGAGAATGGAAGAGTGAGCTGAGATGGAAAGCAAGAAGTTAAAGAAAAGGGGAAAACAAATATACAGACAAGAGTGAGAAAGCAGAACAAGGTATCAGACAAGAGAGTTTCAAAGGTATAAACAGGGAGTGTTAGTGTACTAATCGACAGTAAGCTGAACAGACAATAGAGTGACAGAGAGAGGATTGAAAATCAAAGATAAAAAAAATAAAAAATAAGTATATGAAAGTAATATCTATTTATAAAAATGAATTAAAATAAAATGGAAAATAGAAAATTAAAAAAACAAAAAAAACCAAAAAACCAAAAAACTTCCAAGTTTATATGCAATGCAATTTCAGTCTTGATAATTTGGATGTCCGTCTCAATCTCCAGTCCTGGAGTTGGTGCCTCAGATGTTGTTCTGTAGTTGTCTCATCAAAGGGGATGCATAAAGTACTACAAAACTATACTCACACACACACAGAAGAGAAAAAAAAAAAAAAAAAAGCCCCACCAAGTGTCCCCAGTTCAAATGCAATACAGTTTCAGTAAGTTTTTCGGCTTGCAGGTGTAATTCGGTTGTTCTCTCATCAAAGGTAGGTTGAAAAAGAAAAAAAAAGCGTCTGGAGGCAGTTCTGAGAGTGGTATCTGCAACTGTGGCTTGCCTGCCTGCTGCTCTCAGCCTGTAGCTGGCGGCGTTATTTATGCCGATCTCTGGGGTGAGCTTAGCACTCACCTGGTCCCACAGGCTTTGTTTGCTCAGAGTTCTCCTGTGCGGCGGCCTCTGCTACAGGCTTTTCCCTTTCCAAGCACTGGGAAAGGCGACACTGCCCCACGTTGTCAGGCCTGCGTGTTTATTTACAGTTCACATGGGAAGTGGGTCTTCCCTCCTCTCACAAGCGTCCCCGCTCCTGGTTGCTGGCGCGCCCCGCTCCTGCCAGAGCCTCTCCGGCCCGCCCGGCTCGTTTATTTACAGTCCCGGGAAGGATTCCCTTCCCCCAATCTTCAGCGCTCAGGGCGCCCCACCCTCTTTCCAGCGTGTCTTAACTGTTCTTATTGCTTAGTACTCAGTTTCTCTTTTTTTCCCGGGTGGAGGTCAGTCTGTCCAGGGGGCTATGCTGCTCTGGCCCAGGCTTGTCTGTGGGGGAACCGCGGTACCGTGAAGCTCACCTGGTCCGCGTCTTCCCAAGCCGTATGGGCGCCGGCCACTGGCGGCCCGGGGGCCTCCTCGGTTCTCCGTTTAAGGTGAAGTGGAGATTCTCTGCGCCGGCTGGAGATGTGGAGGAGTCAAAGTTATGCCTTTTCTCGGTGATTATGCCTGCAAAGTGTGTCTCCAGCGTCTCTCCAAGATTTCACTATAGGAGGGTCGCTTTCTGCTTCCTACCTCTAGCCGCCATCTTGGAATTCCCTCCTGCAGTTTTCTTCAATTTCGTTCCTTAGTGGTTTAGTTTCTTTTGAAGAAATCTTTTACTTCCTTCATTAAGTTTATTACTGGGTATTTTTTGAAGCTATTGTAAGTGAGATTGTTTTCCTAATTTTTTTCTCAGTCTGTTCATTGCTAATTTATAGAAATACTACTGTTTCTTTATATATTGATCTTGCATCTTGTTACTTTGCTGAAAGTGTTTGTGATTTCTTAGTTTTTTTGATCGAGTTTTTAGGGTCTGTTAGATATAAGATCATAATATCTTATCCCACAAATAAGGATGATCTGACTTCTTGCCTATTTGATTCCCTTTTATTTCTTCCTGTCTTATTGCTCTAGCTAGCAATTCCAAAAGTATATTGGATAAGAATGGATAAAGTGGACATCTTTATCTTCTTCATGACTAGCAGAAAATGGTTTCAGTTTTTCTCCATTTAGTATATAGTTGACTATAGATTTATCATATATAGCTTTTATTATGTTGAGTTAGATTCCTTCTAATTCTAGTTTTTTCACTGCTTTTATCGTTAAACAAGGTTGAATTTTGTCAGTCTTTTCCTGCATGTAATGAGACTATCATGCAATTTTTGTCTTTGCTTCTGTCTATATGCTATATTACATTTATCAATTTGCATGAGAACCATCTTGCATCTCTAGAATGAAACTGACTTAGTCATGATGTATCATCTTTTTGATGTGCTGTTGAATTCTGTTTGCCAGTATTTTATTGAGAATTTTTGCTTCTATGTTCATTAAAGGTATTGGCTTATAACTCTCTCTCTCTCTCTCTCTCTCTCTCTCTCTCTCTCTCTCTCTCTCTGTCTCTCTTCCTTTTTTGTTTATTTGCTGTGTCCATGTTGGTTTTTAGAATGTATGTAATACTGGCTGTATAGAATCAGCTTGATAGTATTCCTCCTTCTCTTTCTATGTCATAGAAAAGTTTGAGGAGTATTGGTATTAGCTCTTCTTTAATGGTTTGAATGAATTTGGCTTTGAATCAATCAGGTCCTGGGCTTTTCTTTTTTAGGGGTGACTCTTTATTGCTGCTTCAATCTCATCACTTGCTATAGATGTATTTAGGTGACTTATACCCTGTTGGTTCAATTTTGGTTGGCTACATACATCTAGAAATTTATCCATTTCTTCTACATTTCTCAATTTACCTCCAACATAGGTTTTCCAAGTATTTCTAATGATCCTCTGGATTTCAGTTGTATTTGCTGCAATAGACCCTCTTTCATCTTTCATTTTATTAACTTGGACTTTTTCCCTCCCTTCTTCTAGTCCAGTTAGGGGTATATCTCTTAGTTATCTTTTTGAATAACCAGCAGTTTGTTTCATTGATTCTTTGTATAGTATTTTTCTGTCAATAATAATAATAATTTTCATTATTTCTCTCTGCTAGTATTGGGTTGAGTTTATTCTTTGTTTTTCTAGGAGCTTGTGGTGAATAATTAGGTTATTTATTTGAGATTGTTTTTTTTTAATATAGGCGTTCATAGCTATAAACATTCCCCCTCACACTGCCTTCACTGGGTCTGGTAGGTTGTATTTTCACTTTCATTAGATTCTAGAAATTTGTTGACTTCTCCCCTTGTTTCTTTGATGAACTCCCGGTCATTCAACAATGTGTTGTTCAGTCTCCATGTGTTTGAATATTTTAAGTGGTTTCTTTTGTTGTTGAGTTCTAGTTTCATTACATTATGATCAGATATGATATAGGGGGTTATTTCAATTTTCTTATTTTTGTTAAGGCTTGCTTTGTGTCTTAAATATGATCAATTTTGAAGAAAATTCCATGTGCTCCTAAAAAGAATATATATTGTCTGGTAGCTGGATGAAACACTCCATAAATGTCTCTTAATTTCATTTGACCTATTGTCTCTATTAATCTGATGTTTCTTTCTTGATTTTTTTGTCTGGGTGCATCTATTGGTGACAGTGAGGTATTGAAGTCTCCCACTCTCATTGAGTTGGGTCTATTTGTACTTTAAGGCCAGTAGTGCTTTTTAATTTAGTTGGGCGCTCAAATGTTTGGTGCATATATGTTAAGAATTATTATTTCCTCTTGATGAATTGTTTCCTTTATTAATGTGACATGACCTTTGTTGTCTCTTCTGACTACTTTTAGGCTGAAGTCTATTTTGTCAGGTATGAGCATAACTACTTCTGCCTGTTTTCAGAGTCCATTTGCTTAGATTTTTTTTCACTCTTTCAATTTAAACCAATGTTTTTGCCAGTGAAATGTGCTTCTTCTAAGCAACAAATGGTCAGGTCTTGCATTTTAACTCAGATTGTTATTCTATGTCCTTTGATTGGGAAATTGAGACAATTAACATTCAGTGTTTATATTGAGAGATATGTTACATTTCCAGTAATTTCATTGTTGTTTTTTTTCTCCTGATAATTACCTTTCCCCTATTCCTCATTTGTTGGCTCTATTCTTTCTTGAATTTTTCTGACTGAATTTAATTTCTTCATCTTCATCTATGTGTAAGATTCCTTTCAGGACTTTCTGCAGTTCTGGTTAAGCGGTCATGAATTCCTTCAGTTTTTGTTTGTTGTGGAAGGTTTTCATTTCTCCTTCAATTAGGAAGGATAATTTTGTTGGATAGACTAGCCTAGGTCAGAAGTTGTTTTCTTTCAGGGCCTTAAATGTATCTTTCCATGCCCTCCTTGCATTTTGAGTTTTCGACTTTATGTTGAGAAATCTATTATTCAATGGGTTTGCCATTATATGTAACCTGACTTGACTTTTTTACAGCTTTCAACATTCTTTCTTTGTTCTGGATATTGAATGTCTTAACTGTAATATTTCTGGAGCTATTTCTTATTTAATTCTGTTGGTTTGGTGTTCTTAATGTGTTCTGTTCCTGAATGCTCCTTCATTTCTCAAGACTGTGGAGGTTTTCAGCTACTATATTATTGAATAGGTCATTTATGCCTTTAGTTTATATGTCTTCTCCTTCTTCTACACTCATGAATTGTAGGTTTGGTCTTTTGATGGTTCTAGAAGTCTTGCATGTTCCATACATATTTTCTTAGTATTTATTCATGGTCTTTCACTAATTGACATAATTTCTCTACTTTGTCTTTCATTCCTGACATTCTGTTTTCAACTTGCTGCATTCTGTTAGCCATGTTTTCAATTGAGGTTTTTGTTTGGTTTATTGAGCTTTTCAGTTCAATTTGATTATTTTTTGGATTTCAATATTTCTATGACTTCCTCTTTCATATTCTGCATTGTCTTCTTTATTTCATTCATTTGGTTTTTTTTTGGGGGGATACTGGAGTTTGAACTCAGTGCTTTATTCTTGCTAGGCAAGTGATCTACCATTTGGCCCACTTTGCCAACCCTTATCTGCTTATTTCAGTTCTCTCTGAGATCAGTTAGTTAATTATTCATATCTTACTGGGTTTACTCACTATTATATCTCATCTTTGAGTTCATTGATCATTCTTACTATTTTTTTTAATCCAGTGATTGATATTTTCTCCTCTTCAATATTGTTTAAGTCATTAGTTGTGGACTTGTTGGCCTTCAAGGGAGAACTGTGTTGCCTTGTTGCTACATTTTCTGCATTAAGATTTATGCATCTGGGGTCATTTTTGTTTTAATGTTCCAATCTTCTGTGTCCCTTTAGTTGGGAATTTCTGCTATATTATTTAGGACTGGGTAGTTGCTGGATTGTGGTGTGTTTTCTTGTCTCTAATCAAGGCAGTGTTGCTCAATAGTCAAACCTTCAGCTTCTGATCTTGAGATGCTGGGTGTCACCCTCATATTCCACAGAGGGAGAGGAAACTTAGCTGCTAAAGTTATCCCAGTTGCTGAACTGCAGCCTTGAAATTACTTCAATCCCTAAAGAAGATCAATTGCTGATACTGTTCCAGTATTTTTATATGCCAATTGGAGCAAAAATGAGCCTTTTTGATTCTGGATGACTGAGGTAATAAGAGTAGTAATGAGGGGGGAGAAGAGAGGATAACTTGAATGAAAAATATGAGCTATATATAGTTTGACATGGCAGAAAGTGGTGGCAGCTGAGCTAATAGAAGGGGTTAATGGAAAAACAGACAGGTTTTATTATAAAATGTACATTATCAGTAAATGAAGTTTAATTTTAAAAATAAAAAAGCAGACTGGCATAAGTAGAAGCAATCTAGTTAATATTAAAATGAGGAAGAGAAAGGGAAGATAGATGGAGAAAATTGAGCAGACAGATAAACAATCATAAATATAACAAAACTACAAAAATTAATCTGGCAATCTATTTACCCATTAAAAGTATTGGTAATGAAGGGTCATTATTGGTGGGTAAACAGAGAAAGGAGAAAATATAAGCTAGAGAGCAGTTCTGCTTATAGATAGTAGGAAAGTACAAATGGGGAAGGGTGATTAGAAAGGGGAGAAGAAGAAATGATTTAAAATCAAATACTGAAAGGCAGGTTTCAGGACTCTCATATGATGACTAGAGAGAAAGGGAAGGTGGGACAGACAGAACTAAAGCGAAAATGGGGGAGAGCAAATGCAAAATTGCTCAGTTCAAATGTACAGAAAAAGAAAATACAAACAAACATTAAAAATCTATACATCCTAAATTTAACAAAAACATCTTAATATAAAAATTCAGAGTTTTCTAACGCTCTTCTGAGTTGTTTTTGCTTTTTGGGTTTGGTTTGGTTTGGTTTGGTTTTTCTTTTCCTTTTTCTCCTTCAATGTTCAAGTATTCTAGTCCACTAGATGGCAGTGTAATTGGATACCTGCCTCTGGAATGATATTTGTTGACAGCTTTGTATACAGGCTGGGAAGGGGGAATATTTGGAGATTTAAATTAGTTATCTGGGGAAGTCTTCTGGAGTTTGGACCTTAACTTGCCAGTCTCACACCATCCTCTCTTAACTTATCATTTTCCCCTCTCTCAGGCTCTCCACTGCTTACAGTCTGTTGTTATGTTCAGGATGCAGATTTTCGTCAGATGTCTCTGCAGTAGAATTGGAAGTGCAGCACAGAAACTCCCAGTTTCTCTGCCACATTAGAGACTTTTCACAGGGCCTGGTAACTGGCTATTGCCACTGTAGCCCCTGCCACCACTACCCCACCTGGCAGCTTCTTTGTTCTGGGACACTCCATGTGCTGACTCCACTGCTCTTCTATGTGTTGGCAATAATGGCACCGATAGGTTTCGGTTCTTACTGCACCCTTAAGCTTCTGTTTCCCAGGGTCACAGTCCTGCCTCAAGTCTAGCTTGAATTCTCCTTCTGCCCCAACCTCCAATCAGCATGAACCATAAGATCCTAACCAATCAGATCATGCCGAGTCTCACTGAGGGGTATTTAAGCACCTGCCCTTCTCTCTCTCTCTCTCTCTCTCTCTCTCTCACCTGGCAATAAAGAATCTCTTGGCCAGATCACTCTTCTCCACATGGTCACTTTGGGGCCTACAGTATGGGCCATAATTTCTACTGGTTTCCAGTGGCTTTTCTGCAACAGGTCACATCCTGAGCAGCTTCCCTGCTCTGGGCTGTTAGTTGAACTCCACTTAGCTGCTGCTCCTTTTTCATCTGGCCTCAGGGCTCCTTGTTTCTAATGTTTATGAGTGCACTTGTGAGATAGTGATTACTTAAAAACCTTCTCTGACTTCTCATTCCCACCCCAGGAAGGGCTGGAGCCACAAACTGTTTCTTAATTTACTGTCACCTTTCTGTTTCACCATATTTTTTTCAGCTGTCCCTATTTTGTGGTTCTCAGTGCTCTTCCTCTCTTTTGCTCTTCTTTTGTAAACATACTCTTTGTTATTCATATCTTATTCACAGGGTCTGAGAGTGAAAAGACTTACTCCTCCAACATTGTGCCCCCTCTCCATAGTTTGGATCTTAAGTAGCTGTGAAAGGCCCATGTATTAAGGGCTTGATCATCAGCTTAGTGCTATTGAAAGACTGGAATCTGTTGGGTCTGGAGACTTAAGGCAGATGACTGAGTATCCCATCTCCCTCCATGAAGAGCAAAAGCATTCCTGAGACCTAAGGTGATGAGTGGGTATCCCATCCCCCCTGGAGAACACTATCATTCCTGCATCCTGAAATCTGCATTCCCACATCCTTAGAAGGAGTTGTAAACCTGTATTCCTGCACCCTGAGAGGGAGCTGTGAACTCCCTTTTAGGGGATGCACCCTTTTAGGATGCATTTCTGCATCCTAAAGAAAAGATACAGGGTCTGATAGATCTGCCACAGGGCTGATGAGCAAAATGCTCTCAAGATTGTTCCCCTTCCTCCCCATTAAGGTGCAAGCCAAACCAGTTCACCTAAGAAAGCCCATGAATCCACAGCCAATGAGAAAAACCCACCTAACCCAGCATTAAAATGTCCTTAAAAGCCCCAGCCTTCACCTGAGCAGCGAGCTACCAGTTTCTGGACTCTGCTGTAGGTTCTGGCTGTAGCCTTTTCTTTCTCTCTAATAAATCTTACTTCATATATTGGCTTTGGCTCATCATTCAGCTGCCTCATGAGCCAGTTCCCTGGCCTGTGAAGGCAAGGAGTCTCAGCACCAGCCCACAACACTTCAAACAAGCATGTAACAGAACCCTTAAGAGGAAGAGCCTAGTGGGAGGTTTTAGGTCATCTGGATATGCACATAAAGGGGGTTATGGAAAAGTGGTCTCTTCTCCCTATTTCATTCCCAGACATGAAATGAGCATGTTTCTTCCACTGCACATTCCCACCATGATATTCTGTCTCACACAGGCTCAAAAGCAACAAATCCAACCAACCATGGTCTGAAATTTCTGAAACTGTGTGCCAAAAGGAATATTTCTTCTTCATAAGTTGATTATCTCAGGTACTTTGTTACAATAGCAACAGAAAGCTGACTAATGCATATACTTGCTCTCTGACGTAGTTATTCTACTTGTAGGAATTCACTGAAGAATGAAAAATATGTGCAAAGTACATGTAAAAATGTTTTTAGCATGTAGCTTACATACTTCTCAATAAGAAAATATATTAACAAACTGGTATCTTCAAATAGAAAAGTTTTTAAAGAATGAATTCTGATATAAACAACAAAAATAGATATATGTCTCAAAACAACTCTTAGTTGAATAAAAGGAAGCCAACACAAGACTCTAATTCCATATGTAATGTTTTAAAATAAGCAAACTTAACTTGGGGTGAAAAAGAAGAGGGTCTGCCTCTGGAAAGAAACATGAGGATGAGTATTAGATAGGGCATGAGAAACACTTGGAGTGATGTCAGGTCTAAAAATATACACATTTATCAAAACTCTGTTGATGGGAATTAAGATATTTTTCCCTTTATTGAACTTTAATTTCATGACAAAAGAAAAATTATAAGGAGATATTTGACTAGCTAAGATGAGAGCATCCTAATATCTATATTTACTCTTATAACTGAGATGAATTGATGAGAAGATAGTTGATGTATTAGTAAGGGATTCCAAAACAACTCATGTGTCTATCTATCTATCATCTATCTATCTATCTATCTATCTATCTATCTATCTATCTATCTATCTATTTATTGAGAGATTAAGGAGCTGATTTACATCATTGTAGAGGCTGGTAAGCCTACAGTCCCTAGCAAGGCCTTCAGATTGGAAATTCAGTAAGAGCAGATGCTGCCATCTAGAGTCTGAATTCCATAGGCCACAATAGTCTACAAATGTAGACACAGTTTCTATGTTGCAGTCCTATGAGAATTCCTTCTTTTGGGGCCACATCAGTCTTCTTTCAGTTAACATTTTCAACTGATTGGAGGAAGTCAACCTTCATTACAAAGAAGATGTAATGTTTTACTCAAAGTTGATTGATTTTAATGTTAGTTATGTCTAAAAATTCTTTCACAGCAAAAGGTAGACTGGCATTTGACCATAGCCTAGCCAAGTTGTCACATTAAAATTAACTATTACAGTCTAGTTGTGTCTACTAGACACTCAGACACATCTTAAACCATACTGAACTTTTGAATAAGAAAATAACAGATTGTATTCACTATTTTCCTAGACATTCTGTGAGTTGGATATTATGATGTAAAATCAACATGCCTTATGTTATATGGTAAAGTGATAAAATAATGAAGAAATGAAAGATAATTTTCTTAACATATAAATACACAATACATAAAATGTTTATGTCAGATAGATGTACATATATGTATATACATATACTTAAATACATTCATGCAAACATATTAACAAAATAAAGAAATGTAACAATCATAGCCCTCATTTCTGTGACTGGCCACACACCTATAGATGGCATTTGTAACTATCCTTTGTTATTATGTGTTCCATAGCCCCTTTGCCCTCAGCAAGAGCCTCAGTTGATTGTAGTTTTCTATAATCCAACATTCCTTCCTGAAAGGTCTGGGCCATTAGTAGCTCTGCCTGAACTGGGTTGTTGCAGTTTTCCATTGGCATTAATTGCAGGGCATGGTAATACTAAGAGTTGTCCAAGAGGATCTCCTATATTCCAAGCATATTCTTCCTTACCTCCCTTGTGGAGTAATAGTACAATTTTTTTCTATCAATCATGATTACCTCATCACTGTAGTAATTTATTTCTTTGCCTGTGGATTCTGACAAACATAGAACCCAATATGACCAGACAGCAGTCTTTAATTCCAATTTTAATGGAATTGTCATTGTGTCTCCTGGTAGTTCCTCTCATTGGAGGAACCTCTAGATATGTAAAGCTTAAGGTCATGGAGACAGTATGCAAATATTTTGCCTGTGATCCCTAAGAGCAGCAGCTCAGCAAGTGGTACCACTCCCAAACCCACCTTTTGGTTCTTGGACTTGTGAATCCTCACTTTGTAAGAAATCTTATTCATTGGGCACAGATTCAGAGAATGCACAGTCTCTTGAACATTTGTCTCAATCCTGCAAAGATTTACAACCTAACTGGTACTGAAAGTCAGACTTCCAAGGGCTGTCTCCTTTTTTAATAAGCTTGCTGCTTCAGGACAGGGAGAGCATAGTGAATCTCCACAAGCCTGGGCCCATTGCCACATTTCTTTACTGTGAAGTGAGTTCTGGACAAGAAGCAAAGAACACCATGTAAAATAATATGATAATAGATGAAACATTCTATATATCCATACATGGTAGTTTTAAGAGATTCAAACCTACATTCAAAGCATGGATGTGACAAAACAAAGCAAATCCATAATTAAAGGACCTCTCCCAGTACTAACATTTTTTCCATAATGGAGTGGACCAATATATTCAGTCTGACACCTGGTGGCTGGCTGATCACCCTAGGAAGAGTGCCACAGTAGGGGCTATGTTCAACTCTGTTCCTGGAAGGTTTATCTTCAGTGGTGGCCTTACCCAGGTCATCCTGAGAGTGCTGAGGTCCACACATAACCTTCATCCCTGTTTCCATGACTAATCCATTCAGGAGCCCATTGTATGATGACAGGGTGATTGGTGTAAGAAGTTGAATGGTTTCCATAGAATGTGTCTCTATTGACTACAACAAAGCTCCTTTGAGGAGTATTCACACAACACAGTATCTTCTATTTTCACCCATCAATAGAGGTCTATCCACATACATCTTCCCCAGACCTCCTTGTCACCAGTTTTCCCATCATGTTCCTTCCAAGTCCCTGACTATCCACTAAGCCACTGACGATAGCCCATGAATTGGTATGTAACTACCCACAATACTATTTTAAATATACTTATTATATACAAAATAACTACAAAGCCATATAGGGAATAAATAACTTTGTCATTTCTCCAAAGTTGGCTGAATTCTACAATTAAAAGTTATTTCTGACAGGATGACTTTTCTAGGTATTCAAGATTTCTACTCAAAAAACACATGAAAAAATGCTCACCATCTCTGGCCATAAAGGAAATGCAAATCAAAACTACACTAAGATTCCACCTCACCTCCGTTAGAACAGCCATCATCCAAAACACCACCACCAACAAGTATTGGTGAGGATGTGGGAAAAAAGGAACCCTAATCCACTGCTGGTGGGAATGCAAGCTGGTGCAACCACTCTGGAAAAAAATTTGGAGACTTTTAAAAATCTAAACATAGACCTGCCATATGATCCAGCAATCCCACTCCTGGGGATATACCCAAATGAATGCAACACAGGTTACTCCAGAGGCACCTGCACACCCATGTTTATTGCAGTACTATTCAGAATAGCTAAGTTATGGAAACAACCAAGATCCCCCACTACTGATGAATGGATCAAGAAAATGTGGTACTTGTACAAAATGGAATTTTACTCAGTCATGAAGAAGAATGAAATCTTATCATTTGCAGGTAAATGGATGGAACTGGAGAACATCATGCTAAGTAAGGTCAGCCAAGCTCAGAAGACCAAAAATCTTATGTTCTCCTTCATATGCGGACTTCAGATCTAGGGCAAATGCAGCAATGTGTTGGACTTGGTTCACAAGAAAAGGGGAGAGCACGTATGGGAGATACAGGAATAGGTAGAAAACCCAAAACATGAAAGCGTTTGATGTCCCCACTCCAGAGGAACTAATACAGAAACCTTAAAACTACAGGTTATCATGAGCAGGGGATCAGGAACCAGTGTAAAGATCAGTTAGAGTTGAATCAACATGGGTGGTAACACATGGGTACATGAAAGCAATAGTAGGAATCTTTCTCTATAGCTATCCTTAACTCAGCTAGCAAAAATGATTTGTCTTTCTTGTTATGCATATGTCTTTTCTTGAACAAAATCAGTGATAAGGGCAGAATGGGACCTGCCTGAAACTGAGGGCGGGGAGGGAGGGAAGGGTGGGGTAGGGGAGCAGGGTGGAGAAATGACCAAACAGTGCATGCACATGTGAATAAATGAACAAAAAAAAACAAATTAAAAAAAATATTTCTATTAACTTCTTCCACACATTGGCATCAACACAAAGGATCACAAAGAAAAAACATATTATGAGTGCTTTGACTTTTAAAACCTCTGGGTATGTATTTCTTTGAAAGTTGGTATATCATTTAAAAATTTTTTGGAAATGAAAGTATAAGTAGATGAATTATTTACCAATTCTTTGGAATTATAAAATTAGACACTAATCATGCTCCTTCAGAAGACGTATTTAGCCACAAGTTAAATTAATTGGTAAAACTATAAGCACAAATTTCTTTCTTCCTTTTTATTTTCTTTTCAATCTTACTGACAATTCAATTTACTATTGAATAGAAAAGATAATGAAAGGCAACTGTGTCTGAGTTGTTTCATCTTTTTTTGCTATGATATTTTCAGTTCTCAGAAATGTCAATATAAATTTTTAATTTTTAAACTATTACCACAAGTTTCTAAGCAAAATTCTCCTATACACGGAAAAGGCAAAATTAAAATAAATATCAGGTTAGCAAAGAGTCTACAATCTTGTCCTATATTTTTAAAGTTTATTAATTTGATTACACATTAAAATGAAAATTATCTTAAGAAGTGGAAATGTTGGCATTTGGAATATGCTTAGAATAGAAGATTCTAGAACATATATCTATGTGTTCTTATTGTCTAGGAAGGTTTCTTTTACCACCTCTGTGTCCTCAAACCTTACAAGCACAAGCATGTAGAATACTATATGTGACTATGTGAATTAATATGACTTCACCAGACCATGGAGAGTTGTCCAGGAAAGTAAAATTTTATCATTTCTAAACTTGGTCAGGAATGAATGCATCATGAACTACCGAAAGTGAAGAAGTTCCCCAGAGTTTGCTGTTCTTTCACCTTCATTGACAAAAGATAATGAGGAAGCTGAGGGTTTTATTTGGGAAGCACAAGTTCATAGTCATGCTCAGGTGTACAGGAAGAAAGACCAATAACAGAAGTCCTAAGCAGGGAATATTCTGTCTCTAACTCTGCTTTGAAGGGTCTCCCTCTCCTTGTGGTGGAATCAATGTTCTCATAACCATCATTATTGGAGTTCAGGGAGGTCCTTCGAAGGGGCAGGAGATTAATGACAGTATAGCACACTTCTTCATAACCACTTCCATTCTCATTGTCCTGAGAAACACAAAGAGAAAAGTCATGGACTCAGGAACACATTTTAACTCAGTGTCCACCCCTTCTTTGCATACTTGATGCTGCTTCTACACCTTGGAAATCCAAAGTTCTTGTTCCAAATCCTAGTATCTTAGTGACCTCATTTTAGTAGCACATACTATGCCCCAAACTAATATGTACTTCACTTTCATCTCTCCTTGAATAAAGAAAGAGGAAATGACTATGCTATTATTCCTCTGAGAATCTACAGAAAAGTAGTCATACACTTTAGGTTACACATATTGGGACACAGTATATGCAACAATCAGACCTTAAAAAGCAATTAATCAAGTCATATAATAAATCTTTCTAAGAGAAAATATCAATAATAAAATTTGGAGTGTAAATGCATTTTCAATTACATAAATAGTGAAGGAAATAAAAAATTAAAGCATTAATATATAATTATTAAGTCAATAACAAGCTTATGATATAATTTTAAAAGGAAAAATTTTCCCCTAGGTTATTGATTTCTATCATGTTTGTAAACATAAATATACCTCCCATATACAAGGACTGGCAGAGAATGTGAAAAGCTAAAAGGAATTAACATTCTATGGGGTTAAGATTATAGGGTAAATTTATTTGACTTTGTCTGGTTCTGTCAGAATAGTTTTGAAAATTAAAATATTTCAGCAGAATTGGAGGCATTAACATAATAACTTTTTAATGGTCTGAATCAGTTAAGATACTTTTGATTTTTATTTCATTCCTTCTGCACTAAAATTACCAAGTAAATTATTTAAAACATGTAAGTCCACTTGGAAATTACAAGTAAAGGAAGACAGATGCTACTCAAATAAAATCATCTGCATTGAAACTTAATTTAGTCTTTAGTCTTGACTTTGTTTTGTTGACTTTTAGTTACCTGATTAGAAGTGTATGGAAATTCTTTACCTAAGGATTAAAAGGTAAAAAGAAAGTAATGTGAGACTTTTTGAACCATCACAGGCCCAAGGGAGAGATGAAAAGGAGAGAACATAGCAATTAAACTACAAAAAAGACCCATTATGTAAACATCTAACATCTTTCCCTTTTATGTCAAGGTTCTTAAGATTCAATACTATTTTGTCAATATAAATAATATGCATCAAGTCTTTGATGTGGAATATGATGATAAAATATTGTCCACAAATATACTATGACAATGAAGTATGGCAAATATAAAGAATGATTGGTACTATAAATTTAAATGATAAATTACATAAACATATCACAGGAAAATCATAAAGTATTTAAAGATGAACAACCATTATTGTGATATGTATAGAAATAAAAGAAGTAACTATTTCAAATTATACCCAAATACATAGATTCAGGTTGAGACCATCTGTGAATGCTAAAGCAATTTGCTACACATGGAAATCTAAAAAAAACTACTAAATTTTTTAATGAACAAGTTAGGATTAAGGAGATCCAGAATGCTAAATATGGCAACAATCCCTATTTAAAAGAAAAGAAGTGGCTGATTCTGAAATCTACAACTTAATATATTTGATAGTGATTCTTAGACAATATTAAACAAATTAAGCAGATTATGTGGAATAAAAGTAAGAATTTCTAATGGCAATTTTTCTCAAATTAAAAAGTTATGTTCAATGCACTAGTATGAATGCTGCATAAATTCATATATTTTAACAAACAATTTTTATACTGTTCTGTAATCATAAACTGAGGAAGTTATGTAGCCTAAATATAATTCAATTATAGCATTAGAGACAATGATTTGGAAAGCCATATGTTAGTGTAAAGGGTATGAAGGAATCCAAGAGTATAGAGTGAGGTATTTGCACTATTGGTGCTAAAGTTGTGAAACTATTTAGAAATAATGGTATTAAGTTTTAGATTAGAATGATGGAATATGTGTGACTATGTTAAAGTCAGTTGAATTAACACTGTGAGTAGAACATAGGAATTCATCAAGAAAGAATGTGAGCTTTAGGTCAAAATGAGAATAACTGAGGGAATTTCTGACTGAAATTATCCTAAATCCCATCCTCCCACAACTCTCTTTTCTCAGGTGAGTCACTTCCTCTGAGTCTGAATATTGAATGAGTCTTCCTTTCTTGCTTGAAAACTCCAAGGAAGTCACCTGGCAAAGGAAAGCTAACTATTCTGTGTAAGCAAGAATACATCACCATATTCATTTCAATAACAAAATCAAATCAAAGTATGCTTTTGAAATATTAAACCACAAGGTAATATTTACTGTGTTAAAATCACCATCTGCCAAAGTCAAGCAAACAAAAATATGAATTGAGGACCATGTTATTATTAAGTGGCTTTGTGGGTTCTACTATGAAGAGAAGCATATACATTTTATGGGACTGAATATCTTCATACCACTGCAGTTATCAGAGATTCTGGACTCAATGTCACAGCTCACAGAGTTAAAAGCAGTTCTAAGTTGGTGGAGTGGCTGAGATCCATAATTCCAACACTTGGGAAGTTAAGACAGAAGGACTGTGAGTTCAAAAGTATCTTGGACTACATAGTGAGAATGTGTTTTAACTTCTACTTGTTGACCAAAGTGGCTACCTAGAAACAGATCTCGGGAATTACTCATATTAATGCCATTGATGTTTCAGGTTGTATTAACCCCCATCGCTCCTACAAAAAATTACCACAGACTTTGTAGCTTAGAAGAATGAAAACTTAACATTCTGAATTATGAAGTGATTCCTGAAGGAGTTAGGATGTGCCATCTCAAAATAAGCCAAATTGGTATATCATGTCAGTTGAAAACACCTGAGGAACAATAAATGTAGAAAGGACCTTGACCTGTTTTCTCCTATACACAGCAAGCCATAAAGATTGCTTTGGAAGGGATGTCTTCCTCATACCAAGGTGGGAAGATAGACTTAATCATTGAGACTAATTATTGGGGCTATAATGAATCTGCATAAACAAACACATTGGATCAACCCTTACCTTCCCACTAGATTTTACACACACACACACACACACACACACACACACCTGTGTCTCTTAGTGACATGCCTAGAGTTGAGATCCACTTATTCTGTCATTCCTTAACAGATGTGTTACTCTGTCTAAAAAGTATAAAACCATCTTATTTCAGTCCTTTCTTATAAACTAGATTGTTAATTTGGTTCCTAGATCTCTATCTGGAGTCCATATAAGAACTAAAGGCAGCTCTAATGAAGGGATCTTTCTCCACTGCAGTTCCACTGGGCTAAAATCAAGGTATGGGGGCTGGTGGAATGTCTTAAGCAGTAAGAGTGCCTGCCTAGCAAGCATGAGGCCCAGAGTTCAAACCCCATTGCCGCAAAAAAAAAAAACCAAAGACATAAAAGCAAGGTATGGGCAAGTCTTCCTTCCTTTCTGGAGGTTCTAGGGAATACTCCATCTCTTTCACTTTTCCAGAAACTACAGATGCATTTCTTTCTTTGAACACAGCCTTCTCTACCTTCAATGTCAGCAATGTAAGACCACCAGTGGTTGAGTGAATTTTTCACACTCTGCCTCACTCTGGAGCATATAAGCTCAAAATTTGTGGTTCAAAGACTGAGCAAAGGGCCAAGGAACTACCTGACAAAACCTGCTTTTTACCTCAGTCCATTAAACAGGGCAGAAACAGCTCTTCCCATATCCTGTATATTTCACTTGAACTCCAACAGATAGGTAAAAGCAATATTCTGACCAGTTGAAAACAAAAACACATTGATTTCTAACTTACTTGCTCATCATAGTCCAAATATTTGGTGAGCCTCTTAGAATTTGGGTTAACACTCTTGGGGATATACCCAAAAGACTGTACCACAGGTTACTTCAGAGTCACCTGCACACCCATGTTTATGGCGGCACTATTTACAATAGCCAAGTTATGGAAACAACCAAGATGCCCCAGCACTGACGAATGGATTAAGAAAATGTGGTATCTATACACAATGGAATTTTATGCAGCCATGAAGAAGAACGAAATGTTATCATTTGCTGGTAAATGGATGGAATTGGAGAACATCATTCTGAGTGAGGTTAGCCTGGCCCAAATGACCAAAAATCGTATGTCCTCCCTCATATGTGGACATTAGATCAAGGGCAAAAACAACAATGGGATTGGACTTTGAGCACATGATAAAAGCTTTAGCACACAAGGGAGGGGTGAGGATAGGTAAGACACCTAAAAAATTAGCTAGCATTTGTTGCTCTTAACGCAGAGAAACTAAAGCAGATACCTTAAAAGCAACTGAGGCCAATAGGAAAAGGGGACCAGGAACTAGAGAAAAGGTTAGATCAAAAAGAATTAACCTAGAAGATAACACACATGCACAGGAAATCAATGTGAGTCAATGCCCTGTATAGCTATCCTTATCTCAACCAGCAAAAACCCTTGTTCCTTCCTATTATTGCTTATACTCTCTCTACAACAAAATTAGAAATAAGGGCAAAATAGTTTCTGCTGGGTATTGAAGGGGTGGGGAGGACAGGGAGGGGGTGGGATGGGTGGTAAGGGAGGGGGTGTGGGCAAGGGGGAGAAATGACCCAAGCCTTGGTATGCACATATGAATAATAAAAGAAAAAAGAATTTGGGTTAAGTCATATGCCAGCAGGAGTAGGCCCAGAGTGAAGACTCTTCAGTAAAAGGATTTGAAAAGCACAAAATGTGGTTTCAGTAAGGGAAGGGAGCCAAGATGTTGTATAATATGTTTACACTGTTTTGACTCCATGAATGAGAAGAGTTGGGTAACACATGAGAGACTATATTCTGAAGCTAGAAAAAACAGAAGATCATTAGGAATCACAGAAGAGGTGGAAGAACAGCAGAAAAGCACAGAGAAACCAAGACAACCAAGAAAAGCAGCAAGTACTTCCAAATCCATCCCTGACTCTTAGGGAAATAAAGGGGAAGCTGAACATGCAGTTACAAGGAAAACCAAAAGCCTTAACAACAGATAGACAATTATATCTCCTGCAAGCCTTAAACCCAAATAAAGGGATTTCTGAGACTGAGACTACTCTGACATGGAAGTCTAGCCTTAAAATGAAAGAAATTCTGTTGCTCCCCTTATCTTGGAGGAAGGCACAAAGGCACCATCTTGAGAGATTGTCTATTATTTGAGACTGAGATACTCTGGGTGTTTGAAAACAAGCAACAATCACAACTTTTGCTATGACAACATGACACAGTATCTGGATGGGAGACAACCACAAGAGGTGATTGAGAAGAGGGAGAGGGTCTGACATGGTCCAGAAGAGAAGTTCAAACAGCAAAGAAGTCTGGCAGGTGTGGTGGCTAGAGGCCCCACCCCCCTAGCAAGGAGGTTGTCTCATCACCAGAGGCTCACAGCAGAAACAGAGCACTGGGGTTGTAGCCAGCCTGGTATTCAGCCTCCAGGGCCTGCCTCCTGGCTGAATGTATTGGCTGCTAGGTGGATCAGGCCCTTCAGTCCAGATGCTCCAAATCATAAGAAATCCATAGTTTCCTCCCCACCATGAATAGGTGAACTTTTTGGCAGAGTCTGAAAGCACTGAGAACCACCCCTAGGAACTGTGTCTTAGTGTGTATTTGCTGCCAGGTAAATCTGAAGGCCCAGAGCCCAGGCTTTTCCCAAATCAGATGATTTCCACAACCTCCTCTGTCCAACAGGGATGTGAACTGCTGGGCAAAGTCTGAAAGCATTGAGGCCAGCTGCCAAGAAATTCAACCCAGCATGTGTTTGGTGGATTTAAGGGACCTAGCCAAGGCCTGCTGAATCATGATTTCCTGAGCCTCCTTCCCCAAATAGGGAGGTAAACTAGTGGGCAGGGTCTAGAGAAAATTGATAGCTGCCACTGTGAACTGCATACCAGTGTACATTAGCTGCCAGGCCAGTCTGAGGGCCTCCATCCCAGACCCTCCAAATCACAGCCTACCACAGCCTCTTCCCCTGTTTTCTATCTGCACTCCATTATGCATTCAGAGGTCACCCAGGCCTAGGACACTTGCTGAACCTGGGGCAAAAACAGGGGGTATTTATGGAATAAAAGGGAACTTGTCCAGCCCACAGGTTGTAAAGCTCTCTACAGCTACCATCAGCCCTGAGTATTCTAAGGAAAACTACAGTGACAATAGCCCAGAAGTGGACAACCATCTTTTGTACAAGAGACTTCAGCTATTTTTCCTCAATCTGTGCAGTGCTGGGGGATCAGGCCCAGTGCCATGAGCATGTAGGAAAATGCTTGCCTAATGAATGGTACCCCCAGTCCTATCATAGAAATAGCATTTCATCTTGGCTACTACACTGTCTTGCCTGAACAGGACAGTGAGAATAATTCAACTAAAAGACTACAAGTGATAAAAACTTCCAACCAACAGGGTGGCTTTAGATGCACAGATTCCAATGCAGAAACACACAAAAAACATGAAAAAACAAACTCAACAACTACACAAAACAAGCACTAATGACAGTGAAGTGGATGTAATTTCAAAGTATTAAAAAAATATGACTGGGGATCTGGAACAAGTGGTGGAGCACTTGCTTAGCAAGTATGAAGCCATAAGTACTACCAAAAATGATTTCAAGAATGATCAATGAATAAGCACTTGAATGAACTCCAAGAAAACTCAAATGAAGAGCTAAATGAAATAAAGAAGACAATGAAGGACATGAAGGAGGAATTCAATAAAGATATAGAAATTCTGAAAAAAAAATCAAATTAAAATTCTATAAGTGAAAAGCTCAAAAAGTCAAATAAAAAACACAGGTGGAAGTCTCTCCACTAGATTGGATCAAATTGAAGACAGAATATCAAGGCTTGAAGACAAGATAGATGTGTTAGAACATGCAGATGAAGCTAGATGAAAAAGAACTGAA
Source organism: Castor canadensis (assembly GCF_047511655.1). NCBI lineage: Eukaryota > Metazoa > Chordata > Mammalia > Rodentia > Castoridae > Castor > Castor canadensis. Next base: position 49,944,025 of record NC_133400.1, on the reverse strand, counting down.
GAAGTATGAATGAAGCATGTAATTTGTCTAGGATATCAGTAAAAGACCAGGCATATGAATGATGGGCAGAGAAGAAGAAGAGGTTAAAACTAAAGGCATTGAAAATATATTCAATAAAGTAGTAATAGAAAACTTCCCAAATCTTGAGAAAGAAATAGTCACCTAGATACAGGAGCCTTGCAGGACTCCAAACAGGCAAAATCAGAAAAAAACCTCCACATGTCATATTAATGTTAAAATATTAGGCATACAGAACAAGAAAAGAATATTGAAAGCTGCAAGAGAGAAGGTCCAACTCACCTATAAATGCAAACCCATCAGAATAATAGCAGATTTCTCAAAAAAAAAAAAACCTAAAAGCAAGGAGAGGATGAAATGATGTATTCAAGCCCTAAAAGAAAATAACTGTCAGCACAGATTAATGCACCCAGCAATGCTATCTTTCATAACTGAAAGAAAAATGAAAACTTTCCATGATCAACAAAATCTAAATCAATCTGTAGCCACCAAACCAGTGCTATGGAGGATACTTAATGGAATCCTACACACACAAGAAGAAGATAAATGCAACCATAAAAATACAGAAAAGAATAAAACTCACCAGAAGAGAGTAAAAAAGGTGAATATCATTGATACATTTTCTATACAAGAAGGTATATATAATATTTAAACCTATTGAAATCACCATAAGAAGGGGACTAAGGTAGAAAGGGAAAAAATGGAGTGGATGAACCAATGCGGGATATAATACATATATATTATATATGTCATAATAAAACTCCCTGTATAGATATCTTAAGCAAACAAAAATGTGTTTTTTAAAAAATAAAGACAGGGAGATCCAAAATAGTGACTGGGACACAGATGCAGACAGCATGAACTCTGTGAGTCAGGGACTTTGCTGAGATGCTACAGACACAATTCACGGAACTAAAGCACAAGGGAGAGCTGAAACTTCGGCACCCTGAACCCCTAGAAATAACAGGCAAGCACCACCCCATGCTGCCGCAACCCACCTTCCAGACTGCCAGGCCACAGCCCACCTACTGGCCCAACAGCACTCCACCCTCAGACCCACCAGGCCACCACCCCATAGATCCCCCAAGCACACTGGCTGCTGCCCCTCAGGCACGCCAGGCCGCCACCTGCTGGCCTGCCAGGCTATCAGCCACCACCTCCAAATGTGCTTGGGAGACCTTCAGCAGACCAAACAGAATATTTTCCTGCTGAAGCCACACTTCACAAAAAAACCCAAAAATAAGAAACAAAACTCTGAAACCTTGAACTCCCCCCATCTGTAAAAAGCTTCACATGCTGTGTTACACTGAGAAAACAGGAGGGCTCCAGCACAACCAGACACTGGCTCCAAACCTGCCTAGGAGATGCAGACAAACAGGACTGGATGCTAAAGGAGAAACACCTACTAAGACTGAAATTCAACTGTTCCTGAACCGGGATATTTTTCTTTAAGTGTTTATTTGTCTTGTTCACTATTTGATTGTCCACCATCTCTCCCTGTTGATTTTTAAAGTTTTCCTTTTTTTTCTTTCTTTTTCTTTTTTTCTCTTTCTTTCTTAGGTTTGTTAGTTTTATTATTGTAAGTTAACTAATACTAAATTACACATAGACCAGGGACAAAAACAGTACCAAGTAAAATGATGGGAAGACGAAAAAGGGATGGAAAGCACTCTCACCCTAAAAATAAATTAGTATAGGAATTCAGAGGGAAATGAAGAAAACAATATCTAGATCCAGACTCTAAAAAAACAAAGATAAACTATACCAAAGAACCCAATAAAGCCAACAAGAACACTCTGAAAGAAGAAATCCTGAAAGTAATCAATCACAATTTCCTACAGATGATACAAGCCACGGTCAACCAAAATGTACAGGAGGCACTCAAGAAATTCCAAGACAACAAAAATAAAGAATATGAAAAAACACAAAAACAAATAAATGAACTCAAGGGAGCCCTAAATAAACACCAAAGTGAAATAGAGAACACCATAATTAGAGAGATAAAAGAATTAAGGGCAAAAATTGACAATATTAAAGAGGAAGTGACCCATTATATGGAAAGCCTCAGAAAAAAGAATGAAACAGAAATAAAAAACAAAATGGAGGACCACTCAAGCAGAATAGAACAAGCAGAAGATAGAATCTCAGAACTCAAAAATGAAATTGTAATTAAAGGAAAAACTGAAGAACTACTAGTCAGACAACACAAGACCTGTGAAAGGAATATGCAAGAATTCACTGACTCCATCAAAAGACCAAACCTAAGAATCATGGGCATTGAAGAAGGAGAAGAAGTGCAAGCAAAAGCAATTCTTAATGTATTCAACAAAATAATAACAGAAAATTTCCCAAATCTACAGAAAACTATGCCCATTCAGGCCCAGGAAGCCTCCAGGACAGAAATAGAGCTACCACACAACATACTATCATTAAAACAACAAGCACAGAGAATAGAGAAAGAATATTGAAGGCTGTAAAAGAGAAAAAAAAAATAACATACAAAGGTAAATGTATCAAAATCACAGCAGATTTCTCAATAGAAAACTTAAAAGCAAGAAGAGCATGGACTGAGGTCTTCCAAGCACTGAATGAAAATAATTTCAACCCTAGGATACTCCAAACCAACAAAACTATCATTTAAAATAGAGGAAGCAATAAAAGTCTTCCATGATAAGCAGGAACTAAAACAATATATGACCACCAAGGACCACTACAAAAGATTCTTCAAAGAATCCTGCACACAGAAAATGAAAGCAGTACAAAACCATGAAAGGACAGGCAGTACCAAACTACAGGAGAAAAAAAGGCAAGAAAGTAGAGAGTAACATTGATTTAGCTGCATACAATCAAACCCTTAAACAACAAAGACAACTAAATGACAGGAATTACCTCATACCTATCAATACTAACAGTGAATATTAACGAACTTAACACCCCCTCAAAAGACACCATTTGGCAAATGGATTAGAAAGGAAGATCCAACAATCTGCTGCCTATAGGAGACCCATCTCATTGACAGAAACAAGCAGAGATGTAGGGTAAAAGACTGGAAGAAGATTTACCAAGTCAATGACCCCTGAAAACAGGTGGGGGTAGCAATACTTATCTCAGACAAAGTAGACTTCAAACCTACATTGATCAAAGGAGATAAAGAAGGACACACCATACTAATAAAAGGGGAAATACACCCAAAGGAAATAACAATTATCAACCTATATGCACCCAATGTCAATGCACCCAATTTAATCAAACATATATGAAGGATGTGAAAACATATATAAACACCAACACAGTGGTAGTGGGAGACGTTAATAATCCCCTATCAACAGTAGATAGGTCATCCAAACAAAAAATCAATAAAGAAATTCTAGACTAAATTACACCATAGAACAAATGGACCTAATTGATGTCTACAAAATATTTCATCCAACTTCTGCACAATACACTTTCTTCTCATCAGCTCACAGAACCTTCTCCAAAACTGAACATATCTTAGGGCACAAAGCAAGCCTCGGAATATATAAGACAGTAGAAATAATCCCATGCATTCTATCTGATCACAATAATTTAAAACGAGAAACCAACAACAAAAACAACAGTAAAAAACATGCAAACAATTGGAAGCAAAAAAACATATTGCTCAATGATCAATGGGTCATTGATGAAAATAAAAGAGGAAATCAAAAGGTTTCTGGAAGTTAATGAAAATGAAAACACGACCTACCAGAACCTATGGGACACAGCAAAGGCAGTCCTAAGAGGAAAGTTTACAGCCATGTATGCATATATTAAAAGGCCAGAAAGATATCAAATCAATGATCTCATGCTACATCTCAAACTCCTAGAAAAACAAGAACAAGGAAAAAAAAAAGAGAGAAATAATAAAACTAAGACCTGAAATCAATGAAATAGTAACAACAAAAAAAAAATACAAAGAATCAAGGAAACAAAAAGCTAGTTCTTTGAAAAAATGAATAAGATTGACAGATCCCTGGCAAACCTAACTAAAACGAGGAGAGAAAAACCCAATCAGTAAAATCAGAAATGCAAAAGGGGAGATAACAAACACCATGGAAATCTGGGAAATCATCAGAGGCTACTTTGAGAGCCTGTACTCTAATAAATTTGAAAATCTTGAAGAAATGGACAGATTTCTAGGTACTTATGAGCATACAACACTGAACCAAGAGGATATTAAGCACCTGAATAGATCTATAACACAAAATGAAATTGAAGCACCAATAAAGAGTCTTCCAAAAAAGAAAAGTCCAGGACCTGGTGGATTCTCTGATGAATTCTAGCAGATGTTTAAAGAAGAATTAATAACAATCCTCCTTAAACCGTTCCATGAAATAGAAAGGGAATGAACACTGCTGAAGCCAATATTACTGTCATCCCAAAACCAGACAAAAACACCTCCAAAAAGGAGAACTATAGGCCAATTTCCTTAATGAACATTGATGCAAAAATCCTAAATAAAATAATGGCAAACTGAGTCCAACAACACATCAGAATGATCATCAACCATGACCAAGTCAGCTTCATCCCAGAGATGCAGGGTGGTTCAACATAGGCAAATCTATAAATGTAATACAGCACATCAATAGAAGCAAACACAAAAACCACCTGATCATCTCAACAGATAGAAAAGTCTTCGACAAGATCCAACACCACTTCATGATAAAATCTCTAAGAAAATTAGGAATAGAAGAAATGTACCTCAACATTGTAAAGTCTATATATGACAAACCAACAGCCAATATCATACTCAATGGTGAAAAACTGAAGCCACTGCCCCTAAAATCAGGAATGAGACAATGGTACCCACTATCCCCACTCCTATTCAACCTAGTATTGGAATACCTAACCAGAGCTATTAGCCAAGAAGAAGAAATAAAAGGATTAAAATTAGTAAAGAAACTGTGTAAATATCCCTATTTGCAGATGATATGATCCTATACCTTAAAGACCTAAAGAACTCTACCCAGAAGATTCCAAGATGGCGGCTAGAGGGAGGAAGCAGAATGTGAGCCTCCTATAGTGAAATCTTGGAGAGACGCTGGAGACACACTTTGCAGGCATAATAACTGAGAGGAGGCATAACTTTGACTCCTCCACATCTCCAGCCGGTGCAGAGAATCTCCACTTCACGTTAAATGGAGAAAGAAGGAAGGCCCCTGGGCCACCAGTTGCCGGTGCCCAGATGGCTTGGGAAAATGCGAACCAGGTGAGCTTTGCAGTACCATGGTACTCCCACAGACAAGCCTGGGCCAGAGCAGCATAGCCCCCTAGACAGACTGAGCTCCACCTGGGGAAAAAAAGAGAAACTGAGTAATAAGCAATAAGAACAATAAAGACATGCAGGAAAGAGGGTGTGGCGCACTGAGCACTGAAGATTGGGGGAAGGGAATCCTTCCCGGGACTGTAAATAAACAAGCCGGCCTGGCCGGAGAGCCTCTGGCAGGAGCAGGGGTGCACACCCAGCAACCAGGAGCGGGAAAGCTTGTGAGAGGAGGGAAGACCCATTTCCCACAGGAACTGTAAACAAACATGGCGGCTGGCAGGAGCAGCAGCACCACCCAGTAATCAGGAGCAGGAAAGCTTGTGAAAGCAGAGGTGGGAGGAGAACTTCACAGGAGAGGGGGGAAGACCCACCTCCCACATGAACTGTAAATAAACACGCAGGCCTGAGAACGCGGGTGCAGTGTCACCTTTCCCAGTGCTTGGAAAGGAGAAAGCTTGTAGCAGAGGCTCATGCACAGGAGAAATCTGAGAAAACAAAGCCTGCAAGCCCAGGTGAGTGCTAAGCTCACCCCAGAGATCTGCATAAATAATGCCTCCAGCAACAGCAGACTGACAGCAGCAGGCAGGCAAGCCACAGTTGCAGATACCATTCTCAGAACTGTCTCCAGACTCTTTTTTTTTCTGTCTCCCTACCTTTGATGAGAGAACAACTGAATTACACCTGCAAGCTGAAAAACATACTGAAACTGTATTGCATTTGAACTTGGGACACTTGGTGGGTTTTTTTTGTGTGGGTGTGTGTACTTTTGTTCTACTTTATGCATCCCCTTTGATGAGACAACTACAGAACAACATCTGAGGCACCAACTCCAGGACTGGAGACTGAGACTTCACTGCATTTGAACTTGGAGGTTTTTTGTTTTTTTGGGTTTTTTTTAATTTTCTATTTTTTCATTTTATTTTAATACATTTTTATAAATAGATTTTTCTTTCATTTACTTATTTTGTATTTTTATTCTTAGCTTTATTTTTTTATTTTTGATTTTCAATCATTTCTCTGACTCTCTCATGTCTGTTCAGCTTACTGTCGATTAGTACACTAAAGCTCCCTGTTTGTACCTTTGAAATCTTCTTGTTTGATACCTTGTTCTGCTTTCTCACTCTTGTCTGTGTATTTGTTTTTCCCATTTCATTAACTTCTTGCTTTCCATCTCAGCTCACCCTTCCATTCTAAATATTACCATTGTTATTATTACAAGCTAGAAAATACTTAATTGCACACAGTACAGGGACAATAACAACACCAAAGACAATGACGGGAAGACAGAAAAAGCAGGGAAAAACCAGTTTCCCCACAGCAAAAAATTAGTACAGGAACCAGAGGGGAATGAAGAAAACAGGTACTCAGATCCAGACTCCAACAATGTGAAGATAAACTATGCCAAAGGAACCAATGAAGCCCACAAGAATAATTTAAAAGAAGACATACTACAGGTACTCAATGAGAATTTTATAGAGATGATACTGGATAGGGTCAACCAAAATGTACAGGAGACACTCAAGAAACTCCAAGACAACAAAAATAGAGAATTTGAAAAAGCAAAAGAAGAAATAAAGGAAACCATAGAAGCACTGTATAAACACCAAAGTGAAACAGAGAACACGATGAATAAACAGATAAATGAACTCAGGACAAAAATACACAACATTAAAGAGGAAGCCACCCAGGATATGGAAAACCTGAGGAAAAAAAACGAAACAGAACTGCAAAACAAAACGGAAGGCCAATCCAGCAGAATAGAACAAACAGAAGACAGAATCTCAGAACTTGAAGATGAAATGGTAATTAAAGGAAAAACCGAAGAACTATTAATTAAACAACTCAAGACCTATGAAAAGAAAATGCAAGAACTCACCGACTCCATCAAAAGACCAAACTTGAGAATCATGGGCATTGAAGAAGAGGTGCAAGTGAAGGGAATGCATAATATATTTAACAAAATAATAATGGAAAATTTCCAAATCTAGAGAAAGATATACCCATACAGATGCAAGAGGCTTCCAGGACACCAAACAGACCAGATCAAAATAGAACTACGCCATGACATATCATCATTAAAACAACAAGTTCAGAAACTAAGAAAAGAATATTGAAGGCTAGAAGAGAGAAAAAACAAGTAACATACAAAGGTAAACCCATCAAAATCACAGCACTTCTCAACAGAAACATTAAAAGCAAGAAGAACGTGGGGTGAGATCTTTCAGGAACTGAATGAAAATAATTTTAACCCTAGGATACTCTACGCAGCAAAACTATCATTCAAAATAGATGGAGCAATAAAAGTCTTCCATAATAAACAGAAACTAAAACAATATGTGGCCACAAAGCCACCACTACAAAAGATTCTTCAAGGGATTCTGCACATAGAAAGTGAAACCCAACTTAACCATGAAAAGACAGGCAGCACCTAACCACAGGAAAAGAAAAAGCAAGACAGTAGAGAGTAACCGCCACTTAGGTACACACAATCAAACCTTCAAACAACAGACAACTAAATGACAGGAATCACCACATACCTATCAGTACTAATACTAAATGTTAATGAATTTAATTCTCCCATCAAAAGGTACCGTTTGACAAACTGGATTAAAAAGGAAGATCCAACAATTTGTTGCTTACAGGAGACCCATCTCACCAAGAGAAATAAGCATAGGCTTAGGATGAAAGGCTGGAAGAAGATTTACCAAGCCAACGGACCCCAAAAACAGGCAGGAGTAGCAATACTTACCTGACAAAGTAGACTTCAAACCTACATTGATCAAAGGAGATAAAGAAGGACATTCCATACTAATAAAAGGGGAAATAGACCAAAAGGAAATAAAAATTATCAACCTTTATGCACCCAAATTCATCAAACATACCCTGAAGGACCTAGAAGCATATATTAACTCCAACACAGTGGTTGTGGGAGACTTTAACACCCCACTATCATCAATAGATAGGTCATCCAAACAAAAAATCAATAAAGAAATCCAAGATCTAAAATATACAATAGATCAAATGGACCTAGGTGATGTCTACAGAACATTTTATCCAGCAGCCCACGGAACCTTCTCCAAAATAGATCATATCCTAGGGCACAAAGACAGCCTCAGAAAATATAGGAAAATAGAAATTACACCATGCATTCTATCTGATCACAATGCAATAAAACTAGAACTCAACAACAAAAATAAAGACAAAAACAGGCAAACAGTTGGAAACTGAATAACTCATTGCTTATTGAACAATGGGTCATTGATGAAATAAAAGAGGAAATTAAAAAGTTCCTGGAAGTCAATGAAAATGAAAACACAACCTACCGGAACCGATAGGACACAGCAAAGGCAGTCCTGAGAGGAAAGTTTATAGCCATGAGTGCATATATTAAAAAGACTGAAAGATCTCAAATCAATCACCTAATGATACATCTCAAACTCCTAGAAAAACAAGAACAAGCAAGTCCAAAAACAAACAGAAGGAGAGAAATAATCAAAATAAGAGCTGAAATCAGTGAAATAGTAACCAAAACCAACATACAAAGAATTAATGAAACAAAAAGTTGGTTCTTTGAAAAAAATAAACAAGATCGACAGACCCCTAGCAAACCTGACTAAAATGAGGAGAGAAAAAACCCAATTAGTAAAATCAGGAATGCAAAAAGGGAGATAACAACAAATACCATCAAAGTCCAGGAATCATCAGAGACTACTTCGAGAAACTACATTCAAATAAACTCAAAAATCTTAAAGAAATGGACAGATATCTAGATACATATGATCATCCAAAACTGAACCAAGAGGATATTAATTACCTGAATAAATATAACACAAAATGAAATTGAAACAGCAAATCAAGAATCTCCCTAAAAAGAATAGTCTAGGACCTGATGGATTCTCTGCTGAATTCCATCAGACTTTTAAAGAACTGATACCAACTCTCCTTAATCTGTTCCATGAAATAGAAAGGGAAGGAAAACTGCCTAACACATTTTATGAAGCCAGAATTAGACTTATCCCAAAACCAGGCAAAGACACCTCCAAAAAGGAGAACTATAGACCAATCTCCTTAATGAACATTGATGCAAAAATCCTCAATAAAATAATGGCAAATAGAACTCAACAACACATCAAATAGATCATTTACCATGAGCAAGTAGGCTTCATCTCAGGAATGAAGGGGTGGTTCAACATATGAAAATCAATCAACGTAAAAAACCAAATTAACAGAAGCAAAGACAAAAACCACTTGATCATCTCAATAGATGCAGAAAAAGCCTTTGATAAGATCCAACACCATTTCATGATAAAAGCTCGAAGAAAACTAGGAATAGAAGGAAAGTACCTCAACATTATAAAAGCTATATATGAGAAACATACAGCCAGCATTATTCTTAACAGAGAAAAACTGAAACCATTCCCTCTAAAATCAGGAACTAGACAAGGATGCCCACTGTCTCCACTCCTATTCAACATAGTACTGGAATTCCTAGCCAGAGCAATTAGGCAAGAAGAAGGAATAAAAGGAATACAAATAGGTAAAGAAACTGTCAAAATATCCCTATTTGCAGATGATATGATTGTATACATTAAAGACCCAAAAAACTCTACTCAAAAGTTCTTAGACACCATCAATAGCTATAGCAAGGAAGCAGGATATAAAATCAACATAGAAAAATCAATAGCATTTCTATACACTAATAATGAACAAACTGACAAAGAATATATGAAAACAACTCCATTTACAATAGTCTCAAAAAAATCAAATACCTAGGTGTAAACGTAACAAAGGATGTGAACGACCTCTGCAAGGAAAACCATAAACTTCTGAAGAAAGAGACTGAGGAAGACTATAGAAAGTGGAGAGATCTCCCATGCTCATGGATTGGTAGAATCAACATAGTAAAAATGTCTATATTCCCAAAAGCAATCTAATGTTTATGCAATTCTCATCAAAATTCCAATGACATTCATTAAAGAGATTGAAAAATCTACTGTTAAATTTATATGGAAACACAAGGGGCCACAAATAGCCAAGGCAATACTCAGTCAAAAGAACAATGCTGGAGGAATCACGATACCTGACTTCAAACTATATTACAAAGCAATAACAATTAGAACAGCATGGTACTGGCACAAAAGCAGACATGAAGATCAGTAGAACAGAATAGAGGACCCAGATATGAAGCCACACAACTATAACCAATTTGTCTTCGACAAAGGCGCTAAATATATGATGGATTAAAGACAGCCTCTTCAACAAAAACTGCTGGGAAAACTGGTTAGCAGTCTGCAAAAAACTGAAACTAGATCCATGTATATCACTCTATGTCAATATTAACTCAAAATAGATCAAGGATCTTAATACCAGATCCCAAACTCTACAGTTTGTACAGGAAAATGTAGGATATACTCTGCAGTTAATAGGTATAGGCAAGAACTTTCTCAATGGAACCCCAGCATCTCAGCAACTAAGAGATAGCATAGATAAATGGGACTTCATAAAACTAAAAATGCTTCTGCTCAACAAAAGAAATGGTCTCTAAACTGAAGAGACCACGCACAGAGTGGGTGAAAATATTTGTCAGCTACACATCAGACAAAGGACTGATAACCAGAATATATAGGGAACTCAGAAAACTAAATTCTCCCAAAACTAATGAACCAATAAAGAAATGGGCAACTGAAGTAGACAGAATTTTCTCAAAAGAAGAAATTCAAATGTCTAAAAAACACATGAAAAAATGCTCAGCATCCCTAGCAATAAAGGAAATTAAAACCACACTAAGAGTCCACCTCACCCCTTTTAGAATAGCCATCATTAGCAACACCACTAACAACAGGTGTTGGCAAGGATGCGGGGAAAAAGGAACCCTCTTACACTGTTGGTGGGATTGTAAACTAGTACAACCACTCTGGAAAAAAATTTGGAGGCTACTTAAAAAGCTAGACATTGATCTACCATTTGGTCCAGCAATACCACTCTTGGGGATATACCCAAAAGACTGTGACAGGTTACTCCAGAGGCACCTGTACACCCATGTTTATTGCGGCGGTATTCACAATAGCCAAGTTATGGAAACAGCCAAGATGCCCCACCACCGACGAATGGATTAAGAAAATGTGGTATCTATACACAATGGAATTTTATGCAGCCATGAAGAAGAACGAAATGTTATCATTCGCTGGTAAATGGATGGAATTGGAGAACATCATTCTGAGTGAGGTTAGCCTGGCCCAAAAGACCAAAAATCATATGTTCTCCCTCATATGTGGACATTAGATCAAGGGCAAACACAACAATGGGATTGGACTTTGAGCACAAGACAAAAGTGAGAGCACACAAGGGAGGCGTGGGGATAGGTAAGACACCTAAAAAATTAGCTAGCATTTGTTGCTCTCAACACAGAGAAACTAAAGCAGATACTTTAAAGCAACTGAGGCCAATAGGAGAAGAGGATCAGGAACCAGAGAAAAGGTTATTTTGAGAAGAATTAACTTAGAAGGTAACACACATGTACAGGAAAGCAATGTGAGTCAACTCCCTGTATAGCTATCCTTATATCAACTAGCAAAAACCCTTGGTCCTTCCTATTATTCTTATACTCTCTTGTAAACAAAATTAGAGATAAGGGAAGAATAGTTTCTGCCTGAAAGCGAGGGGTAAGGGGGGGTAAGGGAGGCAGTGGGGTGTGGGGGAGAAATGACCCAAACATTGTATGCACATATGAATAAAATTAAAATTAAAAAAAATCTAATAACTGATGCAGAACATACATCCTCAGCAGCCCATGGAACTTGTTCAAAAATAGAACACATTTTTAAGACATAAATCAAGTCTTAATAGATAGCAGAAAACTGATATGATTTACTACATGTTATCAGACCACAATGGAATAAAAGTAAAATCAACAGCAAAAGATACTACAGAAAATATTCAAACATATGAAGACTGAACAATTCACTCTTGAATGATCAGGAGGGTCAAAAAATAAAGGGAGGAAATTAATTCCTAGAATCGAAGAAAAACACAATTTACTAGAATCTTTGAGGAACAACAAAGGCAATTCTAAATGGGAAATTTATAACTCATTAAAAAATCAGAGAGCTCTCAAATACATAAATCACTTATACCAATCTATAATGAGCAATGATATTGAAGCAGTAATAAATAGTCTTCCCAAAAAGAAAACAGACAGATTCACTACTGAATTCTACAAGGACTTTGATGAACTAACACCAATGCTCCTCAAACTATTCCATGAAATAAAAGAGGAAGAAACACTACCAAACTCAAACTAGGAAGCCAGTATCACCCTGACACTAAAACCTCGTAAGGATACAATAAAAAAATTATAGACCAATTTTGTTGATGAAAATAGATGCAAAAATTCTCAATAAAATACTTGCAAAACAAATTCAACCACACATTAAAAATACTATACTATGATCAAGTTGATTTAATCTCAGGGATTCAAGGGTGGTTGAATATATGCAAATCAGTAAACTAACAGCACATAAACAGAATAAGATAAAAAATCACATAATCATCTCAATAGATGCTGAACAAGTGTTTGACAAAATTTAACACCCCTTCATGATAAAATCCCTGAAGAAATCAATTATAGAAATACCTTAACATAATAAAGGCTACATATGACAAACCTGTACCAATATTGTGCTAAGTGAGGAAAAACTGAATTTCCTCTAAAGTCAGGAATGAGGAAAGGGTGCCCACTCTCTCCATTCTTCAATATAGTGCTTGAATTCTTAGGCAGAGTAATAAGTCAGGAGAAAGAAAGAGATACAAATAGGAAAGGAAGAAATCAAATCATCCCTATTTGAAGATGATATGAAAAGATGCCACAAAAAATTTTCTTAATCTGATAAACACACTGAGCAAAGTAGTAGAATATAAAAGTTAACAGGCTGAGAAAGAAATAAGAAAAACAATCCCAATCACAGTAGCTTCAAAATATTCAAATACCTAGGAATCAACTTAGCAATGGAAGTGAAAGACTTCTACAATGAAAATTATGAATCACTGAAGAAAGAAATTGAAGAAGACACTAGAAAATGGAAGAAGCTCCCATGTTCATGGAAAATATAGGGAAGACCCTTGAAGATAAAGGCATAGGTAATGCCTTTTTGAATAGGAATCACATTGCTTGGAAATATGAGCAAGAATTGACAAATAGGAATGCATCAAATTAAAAGTAAAGGAAAGGAACAATTTCCAGACTCAAGAGACAACCTACAGAATGGGAGAAAATCTTTGCCAGCTATTTATTGTATTAAGGATTAATATCTAGAATATATAAAGAGCTCTAAAAAATAAACACGAAAAGAACAAAAAATCCAATTAACAAATGGGCAAATAAATTGAACTGACAGTTCTCAAAAGAAGTACAAATGACCAATAAGTACATGTTCAATATTCTTTGCCATAAAAGAAATGCAAATCAAAACTACACTGAGATTCCATCACACACCAGTCAGATCAACTATGGTCAAAACCAAACAGCAAAAATGCTGGCAAGATGCGGGGAAAAGAAACACTCATACACTGTTGGTGGCAATGTAAATTAGTGCAACCACTATAGAAGTTAGAATGGAGGTTCCTCAAAACATTAAAAGTAGAATACCATATCATTCTACTAAACAATTCCTGGACATATATCCAAAGAAATTTAAGTCAACATACAATAGAGACAAGCGCACTCTTATATTTATAGCAGCACGATTCACAATAGGCAAACTATGGAATCAGCCTAGGTGTCTACCTACTGATGAATGGATAAAGGAAATATGGCATAGAGAGAAAACAGAGTATTATTCAACCAGAAAGAAGAATGAAAGTATGCCATTTTCAGGGAATGGATGGAACTGGAAATCAACATGTTAAGTGAAATAGCCCTAGAGAATGGCAAACATCACATGTTTTTTCTCACACATGGAATCTGTATCTTAAAAACATTAATAACAGAAGTATAAAATGGTGGGGACTGTTTTGGGGAGGACCAGCAGGAGGGCGAAAGGAGAGAGGGAAGTGGGCATGAATATGATTGAAGTATATCCCATACATGAAAATAGAATGATGAAACCTGTTAAAATCATTTTTTAAAAGTGGAATGGGGGGTTAGAATGAATAATAGATGGAGGAAAATTCATCAAAGTACAGTATATACATGTATGGAAATAGCACAATGAAATCTCATTGAATAATTAATATATACTAATAAAACTATTGATAAAATGAATGAACTCAGGGCTGGCAGGTAGTTCGGTACTACAGCACTTGCTTAGCATGCATGAGGCCCTAGTTCCAATCCCTAGCATCATACACACACACACACACACACACACACACACACACACAGACACAGACACACACACACACACACACACACACACAGACACACACACACACACACACAGAATGAGATTATGTTTCATGCAATGGACTAATGACATAATAGCAAGTGAAAGTGCTTATGTGTGCACATACAGAAATGATACTAGAAATGATAAGTAGGGGATCACAACAGGTCCTACAAACATTAAATACTTATAAGGATATGATAAACAATTTTAAGCTAAGGACTTTGAAAGTGTAATTGAAAGGATAACTATGATTAGAAATGTGCAAAGCTGACAAAATGAAACAAAAAATATGAGCAATCTTCCACTACAAATGTGTTTGCATCTGCCATCATTGAAAAATTCTACCAATGATTAGAAGAAGAAATAAGATCAATCTTATTCAAACATTTCAAAAGAATAAAATGATTATAGAATTGATTACTAAGGGACACCATCATTTTAGGTTATACCCAGGAAAGTGTATTTTGAGCTAGGTTAGGCAAGTAGCCAGTGACTAAGGCCCAAATTGTAGAGTGAAGTTCTAGACAGGGGAAGAGACTTTCTCAGAAGGGAGATATTGAGCCACACTTAGAAGTGCAAGGACAGGGTTATTAAGATTTAAACTGGTAATTGTCTTATGAAATTTGATATAATGTTTTTGAACATGTTCCAAGGTTAGGAATATATTTTATACTTTAGTTTACTATACCCACATACATCTACATACAATTGAAATAATTGTTTCATATAACAATTTTATACATGATGCACTATAATGATTTTCAATGTCATTCTATTTAAAGTTGCAATGACATTTGATGAAATAAGTCTATTTCATAGACTATGGAATTTATTCAGTACAGTTTTAGTATTAGAAGCAAGTTACGGAGAGTTTAAGTATGACTGGGAGATACAAAGTTCCAAAAAGTGAGGCTTCCAATTCTTTCAAGAAAAGTGAGAAGTATGACAAGGGGAGAGCACATACAGGAGATATAGGAATAGGTAGAAAACCCAAAACATGAAACCATTTAATGTCCCCACTCCAGAGGAACTAATACAGAAACCTTAAAGCAACAGAGGTTATTATGAGAAGGGGATCAGGAACCAGTGTAAAGAACAGTTAGAGATGAATCAACATGGGTACATGAAAGCAATGCTAGGAATATTTCTGTATAGCTATCCTTAATAACTTCTTTATTATCCTTGTGTCTTTTCTTCAACAAAATTAGTGATAAGGGCAGTACAGGACCTGCCTGGAACTGAGTGGGGGAGGAGAGAGAGGGTTGGGAAGGAGGCAGGGAGGAGAATTGACCCAAACAATGTATGCACATGTGAATAAATGAATAAAAAAAGAAGAGTAAGAAGACAGTTGAAGCAATAGTGATGAGAAAGTGTGTATTCCTTGGTAAGCATGCTCAAGGCCCTCAGGTCAATTCCAGCACCATAGAAATAGAAAGAAAGGAGAGAGAGAGAGAGAGAGAGAGAGAGAGAGAGAGAGAGAGAGAGAGAGAGAGAGAGAGAGAGGCAGGCAGAGAGAGAAGGGAGGGAGGGGAAGGAAAGAAAAAAGGAGGAAGGTTTTTTTACAGAAACAAAGAGTAGGACTGTGGTGACCAGGTTTTAGGGGGTGAGGGAAATAGGGAGAGATTGATGAAATGTTACAAAGTTTTAATTACAGATAAGCTCTTGGGACATAATGTATACCATGGTGACTACAATGTTAATGTTGTGTTGTTTACATTACATTTACCAGTAGAGTGGATCTTAAGTCTTCTCACTGTCTCCTCCCCTGCAAAATGATAACTACGTGTGGTAATGAATACATAATTTTGATGTGGCCATCTTTACACAATGTATATGTCTATCAAATCATCACACATAAGTTTTATTTATTAATTAGAAATAAGAGCAAAATAGTTTCTGCTGGGTATTGGTGGGGAGAGGGAGGGGGCGGAGTGGGTGGTAAGGGAGGGGGTGGGGGCAGGGGGGAGAAATGAACCAAGCCTTGTATGCACATATGAATAATAAAAGAAAAATGAAAAAAAAAGTTTTATTTGTTAATCATGTCTCAAAAAATGGAGAAAAAAGAAGAAAAAGTGAGTTTCCTCTAGACCTTTCTGTCCTGAACTGAATATTGCTTTTCTATTTTATTATTATTATTGTGGTTGTGCTGGGGGTACATTGTGACATTTACAAAGGTTCTTAAAATACATCAAATATCTCAATAGCCCATTTTGAGTGGTTGCATAATTACTACACCTAGATATTATGGCTGATAGAGTAACTGCTTGAACAAAGAAAAAAATACATTTATTACTTACCAGCTAATATTTAAAATCACTAGAATTTTGGCTAATTGCTTCCCACATAAGTTTTTTAAATGTTGCTTAAATAAATCATGTAAAAAATACTAGTGTCAAAAAGAATAATGAGAGACTAGAGAAGTGTGGTTCAAGTGGGAGAGTGCCTGTTTTTTGAGTGTCTGATTTGAAAGCATGAAACCCCAGTCCCACCAAAAAAAAATAAATAAATAAAGAAGAATGAGATGAGTTTTATGAGACAGTAAAGACTAAATAACGTCTTTAATCTTTAAAAACCTATCAATAAATTGTCTGGCAGTTTAGATGCTTAAATTTACATTTCCCTAGTATGAAAATATTAGAAGCAGTGACTTACTTTCCTTACCTTGGCCTTGACTTTCTCCTTCAAATGTGGTCATTTCCTGCCTACAAGGAAAGAGAATAATATAATATACCATGGGTTCTCTGAAGACAAAAATGCACTTCAAAGAATTATTTGATTGCCCTTCCCTAAAGGTCATTGTTAGATTTGCAGTATAAATTTTACATATAATTACAATCCTGAGTTAGTCCTTTCAGAAAAAATGGGAAATCTAGATAAAAGATGAAATGTGGAGAATAAAACTCCATATATCAGAAGGCTAAAGAATTTCTAGATTATCAGACCAAACATAGTATCACAGGTATGGAGAACACATAAAACAAAATGGCCTTTAAGACAAGTAAAAGGAGAAGATTAAAAGACGACTTGTTTCTCTGTTGTTGATTATTTGTTTGTTTGTTGCTTTTACTTAGATAGGGTCCAGGTTGTCCTGGAATTCATGACCTTTCCTGCCTCACCCTCACCAGTGCTAGGATTTCAAGCATGTGCCACCATGCCCAGCCTTCCATGCTATCCTTCATGAGGATGTACAAATACTTAAAGGTAAATGAGAGGCTCCTACAAATTAGAACTAAAAATTTACAGTGGCAGACACTTAGTAAATGTAGGCCAGTAATGAGAGAAATGAAAATTGACTCTATCCAGACATAATTCCATACCATAATAGAGAAGGGCTAAGAAGGGTAGGGTTGCCGACACATCACCTTTTATTTCTCTGCCTCCCAGTCTCCTAAATGTAAGAGAAACTGTGGAGGCATCAAAAGAATGATGGCCTGCCCACCTCAAGCATGCCCACTACACAGAGAATAGGGATGTGCCTGGGCAAAGGGAAGGAACTATTTGATGAGGAGATTTTCTAAGTCAATATACCAAAATTTAAGTCAGGATCTTAGCTTATTTCTCTTCTATATTCTCCTTAGACACACACATACACAATTTTACCTTATAAATGGTCTGCTTCCTTTCAAAGTATTAAGCCATAAGTTACATAAATAAACTGATTAGTAAAAATAAAACATGAAAAGCAGAAGTAATATTACAAAGCAGATAAAAAATATCTGTTTATTATTGTTAATAATAACTATGATAAATGCAGAAGAAAGCGAACTGGCCTAAATCAGGAAAGCAACTGAAGGAAATAATAAAATCCTTAGAGAAAGTAAAACAGCATTAAAAACCTCAGAGAATAAAATCAATTCTTCTAAATAGACAGAAGAAATACGTAAAGCATGGTTGCAATGAAAATTAAGTGATAGAAAACTAAGAAGTAGAATGATCAGAGGAAGGACAATAATGAAAAATTAAAGGTCAAATACACACATAATATCTCTGGCTAGAAATGAAAACCAAACAAACCTAAAGTATTCAAAGAGAGGAAAGTCCTGAAATAAAGACATGAATCTGAAAATTGATTTCACAGGGGAAGAAGAGCACATTGTGTGGCGCTTGAGAGTTAGAAATAATGTATGGTATACTTGAACTTTGCCAACAGAGTGGATCTCAACCACTCTCACCACCAGAAAATATGACCACTGTGTGGGATGATGGATATGTTAATTTGTTAATGTGTTTGATTGTAGTAATCATTGCATAATACACACTTACATAAAACATCTTACTGAAAATGGGGTGTGCCTCAGTGGTAGAGTACTTGTCTAGCATGCAAGGGCTATAGGTTCCATCCCCAGCACCAGACATACAAAAACACACCATACACCTTAAATATATACAATATTTATCTGATAATTATGATACAAAATATTTTGGAAAAAAATTAAAAATAAAGATGTATAAAAAATTCTGATTCTAAGGGTAAAACAAGAATAACTAATAATAACTCCATGAGCAATAACTAAGAACTCCATGAACATCCATGGAGAAAATATATGTGCACCACATCATCAGTGACCCAGGACCCACAGCAAGAGAATGGAGCTATACTCACAAAGATGTGAGGAGAAAAATACGATCAAATAATCACCAAAAAAGGAAAATATATCCAAGTATTTTGTTACTCAGAGAATGTAAAACCTATGAGTTCTTTTAAGGAAAAGAAAATGAACATGTACAGTCACATTTGAACTTTGTAACATCTAACATTTTGCTACAAAGAAGTTGGAAATAAAGAACTAAGCATTCAACTCTGTAGTTCTAAGAGTCTGGCCACAAAGTCCAAGCCAGTATTAAATATAGGTTGTATTATTAGCACACAAAGCTGGCTATGACCTCTGACTTAAATAACTCAGGACAATTCTGCATCCTGTGGCCATGAGCAGCTTCCAGACAGTGGAGTAATCCAAAATTTCCAAGGATAACCTTGACCTATGTTCTGGACTAAACTGTGTCTTTCTCAAAATTCATATAATGAAGCCTTCATCCCCAGAACCCAAAATGTGACAGTATTTGGAGAAGTTGTTAAAATATGTTCATATGAACAGACCCTAATCCAATATGACTTGTGTCATTTTCAGAAGAAGACATTTGGTTACAGACAACAACGGAGGTAAGATGATATGAAGCCACAGAGATGACAGCCATCTACAAGCCAAGCAAAGAAAGCTCAGAAGAACTCAACACTGCCCACTCTAATTTTTCACACTTCTTGCCTCCAGAAGTGTAAGAAGATAGTTTTCTGTTAGTTAAGCCCCTGACTCTGTGGTACTTTGCTGTAGCAACCCTAGTAAACTATAGATTAAATTGTGGAAATTGGATGAGACAACACTAAACAAGGACTCACTCAAGCTTCTTCGTGATCTGCAAGGGAATGGCCAGCTATCTCCCCATATGCCACCACATGACCAACTCACATTCCAGAGGATATGGACCCTATTGTACTATCCTTCTTTTACTGCAAATGCCAGTTGGACAGGGGATGGCATCATAATGATGAAAGCCCTCAGACACTTACGGCCATCACGAATTGTTGCACACTAAAATATTTGGGATGATATTAAGCAAAGCAAAGGAAATCATGAAAGTTAACTCAAACAAAATAACAGTAGATTAATTTCCTTCAGCCATTAAAAAAAAAGTAGGAAAAGCCAGGGTAGAGAATATCTTAAATGTATAATATATAAGAGTTTTGTAACTGGTACATTTTAAAATTATAATCATGGAACAGAAGATCACATAATATATCTTCAAAACCTATGAGGCATAATAACAAACATTCTTCTAGCTGGCATTTATTAAGTGTTAGTGCCAGTCAGGCATTGTGATAATTATGGGCATTGATTTTTGTTTATTTGATTTTTTTGCAACCACAGCCTAAAGTTGTAGCATTTTAAGACTAGCTTACATGTGAAGAAACCAAAATGTGCAGAATGTAAATAATTTATCTCAAAGCTAATAAATATGATCAAGAAAACTACAATAAAATTCACAAAGCAGAAATAACACAGACCATACAGATATGGGTCACAATGAAATAAAATTGTATTTGAGAATGTAAAACAATGCTTAAAATCAAAAACAGCTCATATCCAAGAAGAAATGAAAAGTAGCAAAACACTTGAAAATAAGACTATAATCTTTCATAGCACATAGATACAATTTTATATGCTTTTAGTAGCCTCACTGAGATATTACTACATGTCATATAATTCACCCATTTAAAGTAGATAATCCAATGGTTTTTAGTTTATTCACAGTTGTGTAACTATCAACAAAATAAGTTTTAGAGCATTTGCTTTATTTAAAAAAATCTCCCTTTTAGCAGCAATTCCTTATTTCTCTACACCTCCCAATATATTCCCTCCCCTCCCCCAGACTTATCTACTTTCTGTCTCTCTCTATTTGTCTAGGCAGGATACTTTCATATTTCTCCTAACTGAAATTATATATCTCCTCCCACCCCAACTTCTCCAACCCCTGGCAACTACCATTCTACCCTCTACTTTCACAAGATCAACTTTTTTACATTTGAGTGACATCATTTAAAGTAAAAACCATATTCTTGCACAGTCTTATTTCTAAACAAGAAAAACTAAAATGAAAAAAGTAAGTTTTGCATTAAAAACAATTAGAATAACAACAATAAGAAAAAAAACCCAAGGAAAGTGAAAATGAGACTTCAATAAAGATAAAACAATGATTCTATGACATAGTGGAAAAAGTACAACAGAAATTAGGTCAGTGGTGACCAAGAGCTGGAGAGGAGGGGTGTGGTGATGGAAAATTCCATATCTCAATTGTGGTAGTGGTTACACATGACTGTGTATATTTTTCTTACTTATTAAAATATGCACATGAAGATGGTGAGTTTTATTTTATTATATTGCTATGAACCTAAATTTTAAAAGTTAAATAAGTTGAAAGAGCTCATACTGTCATTATTATAAATATTTCAAGTTATAAATTAAATTAATAATATTCTGCTAAAAAAGAACACCCAAAATTGTCCCAGGAAGATGTAGAGAATGTAACATTAGTATCATTCTATGGAATTATCCATAAAGAAAACAGACTCAAGTTCTAGCCCATGTAAGATACAGGTATCTGATATGAACTGACCAAATAGTCATGCAGTTCAGATCTTCCATACCAAGCTGACTGGCTAAGTTTTTGAATTTTGCTCATAAAATTTCCTTGTATGAGGACAACTTAAAGATACTTAATATGTCTTCATTTAGTTGTTTTCTTTTTGTAATAAAGAGTTGGCTCATATTTGAAAATGACAACACTGCAGTTCCTTTGTCAGAAAAGAATTAGAGAATGACATCTAGTGTAGATCTCACTTTATTTTTATTCATTTATTTATTTGCAGTGCTGGGGATGAACCCAGGGCCTTGTGCATGCTAAACAAAAGTTTATCCCAGTCCCAGATCTCACTTTAGACATAATTAAACAAAAGCCTCATTTAAATTCCTGGTTTATGTCTAAATTCAATGCCTAATTTAAATATCTAACTTAAAACCCCAGTTTAAATGATTGTATACAAGACCGATTTTATGGCAGCCTGAGAAAAGAGTCATGCTATTTCCTCTCCATGGTTGCAAAGGGTCACAGGATAAGTATAACTGCTCTTCTGTCCCAGAGGGTTGGCATATCAAGTAACCTGCTCCCTTTGTACAGACAGTGTACATGAAACATTTGTGAGAGAAGAATAATGCATGAGAACATCATTTCATGTCATCCACAAGCACTAGGGCCTTCCCCTCAATCGTCTACCCTTCACAACAAGCAGAAGGGCCAACTCAGATGCAGAAACAAAGACCTTGAGATGAAACGATTAGGAAGCAGCTTGAGAACAAAGATAAGAAAAGCCTGTGGTTAACAAATAGGGGAGGATGTTTCTGTTCATCTAAGTTGGGGCAAGATATCAAGATCCAGATATCTGCTCTTTTTGTATTTTTTTTTCTTTTTTCCATTGATTGTCTTGAAAGCATTGGGCAACAGATACACACTAACAACAGACGTGGTTAGTGCCTTGAAGCACATGTGGTAAGTAAAGGCAGAAAGGCTATAAGAAGCTGAAATAACAGTTACAACTTGAGGTCAAGGCCAGATAAGTAGGAGATAGTGGCAGAAAATCATGGGGTGCAGAAGCAAAGTTCTTCCTCTTCTAGTTGAACTGGTCTTTCCAAGGAAGGCACAAGAGCTAATACCTCCAGGAGAAGACACTGTCAGTCCAAGTATGGAAAATAATATTTAAGAAAAAATATTTGTTCAGGGAAAGAGTAGTATGCACCAATGTCTGGAGGCAATCCTGAGCTTGGTGGCTTGAAGAATGTAAGACGGAGTGGATGCCTGGAGAGAGTGGAGGTTTAGGAATGAGATTGGAGAGATGTGCAGGGGCAAATTCTTGTAAGATAGTAGCCATTGGTGAGGAGCTTAGATCTTATTCTGACTACAATAGAAAACAATGCAATGATTGTAAACAAGGAACAGGCATGGTTAAACCTATACTTTCCAAAGACTATTCTGACTATTCCATGGAGAATAGGTTGAAAGTATAACTATTACAAATAGCCAACAGAAAGCAAACATCCTTTATTCCAGTTATACATTCCTTCACTTGCTTTAAACAACCAGTAAGAGACAAAAAATATACACTAAAGTCCTGTCTTTCTGGTTGAGATGAATGACCACCTGAACTTGCTGCCAAGCCATAGGGATAACCACCAAAGAACCCCAGCATTGGGTCTCTAGGAAGTCTCAGTTCTCAAGGCACAGACTGAAAGTAAATCTTAGAGAAAATGTGTTCTGATATGCTCTGCTCTTACCGTTTCCTTTTTACACCTAAGTTTTCCTTCCTGATCTTCTTTTGATTCTTTCTCAGGCAACTAGATGGAAATACATAGAAAAAAAGAGATTATTCCAAGTCTTCAAATCCCCCACACCTCCAACTTTCCCAACCATTAAAACCTTTTCTTTTTGCCAAGCGTCTCTTTCCTTAACACTGACAGCACTCACAGATATGAACACATTTCAGAACATGACCACAGAGAACCAATGTTGATCAACACTGAGGAAATGCCTTTCCCAAATATTGCTCCCAAGTAAGTATTCAGGAAATAGTGTTAGATATTGACAGGGTCAATAAGCAATGAATATAATTCTTAAATATAAAGCAAATTAGATTTACAGAGGAAAGGGCCCTTTTATAGGATGAGTTCTGACTTAGAGATTTTTATAGAATATTCACAATCATCACCAAATCTGGGTATAATTATCATTTCAAAGTATAGACTGTGAACAAGGCAAATTTTATGTGTTTTTGTCTTCTTTTCTTTGTGTTTCCCTGGAATCCAGTTTTCTCATGTTTTAATGTTCCTAAAGAAGTCAATGAAGAAGGAATCTTATACCTCTTCTGAAGGTTATTAGTAATTTAATAACTTACTTACCCACAGAATTTTGTATCTTAAAATTAAAAAACAGAAAAGTATTTAACCTTAGTAGGAACCTAATTAGAATTCTATATCAATAATGTTACTGAACATAATGGCACATTAAATTCCACCATACATGCTATATTTTGTTATCAAGAGGAATTCAGATGATGGGAAATAAATGATGTTGAAATTGTTAACTGAATCAACAACAGTTAGTAGTCTATCATTTAATAAAATAAGTATTGAACTTTAAAATGAATTTTAAGCAGTGTTGAGATTATGGGAAATTTTTCATACTTTCTGCTTTATTCTTTTTAAAATTTTTCAAATACTTATTTTAGCTTATGACTTCCTAGCTCCACAAAGGAAATCTCCAAAGTTATTTCCCCCAAATCTGCACACTGTTTCTCTGCCAAGAAGTAAAATTTTAAAAAGTCAATAATAAAATTGTTAGTAAAAATGTACATGTCTACACATAAGTAGTGCACTAAGTATTCCTTATGTTAAAAAAGGAATAATAAAGGAATTTCTGAAAACACATAGTAAAACAGTAATGAAAGTTGCACAAGACTCCTTGAAAGGTAATTTAAAATGGAAGAAAAGAAATTTATAAAATATGTTCCTAAGAAAACAAAAACTATTAATAATGACAAAGTAAGCACTTACCTCAAGAAGTTGGAAAGAGAAAGGAATAAGTGTGATAGTGAACTAAATGTTAAAAACAATACCATCAATAAAATGCTTTATCTGGTAAGACCAATTAAGTAAAAAGGCAAGACTCCTCCACCAAAAAATAAAATATAAAAATATGCTACAGATATTAGACAACTCTAAAATAGTATACATAATAAATATGATCACTTAAAATAGATATAGATACCTCAGAAAATAGAATGCAAAAGTCAGCATATAAGTACACTGAATAACTTAAAAAAGTCCACAATTCCATGCATAATCTTTGTCAAGGTAGCAAATATACTCTCTCTTATATAAGATATTCCAAAAAGTAGAAAAATGTAAAATAATGCTAAATCCAATTAATGAAAGCAACATAGCTTTATTCCAAAATTAAATAAACAAAAGAAAAATAATCATAGACTTAATTCACTAATGAAATTCAATCCCAAATTCACAAAAATGGATATAGTAATCATCAATAAAATATGAGTTAACTAAATTGAAAAGTTCTGTAAAAATAATAAACATCACAATTAAGTGAATTTTATCCTAGAATTAAAAATATATTAACATAATTAAACTCCTTTGAAATCTGGGAGAATTATTTAAATAGTTACCTCAGAAGCTTTAAAAATTCATTTGATAATGTTGAGCCTCCATTAACAATAAAAATTCTCATAAAGCTTATTATAAAATTGATTTTTACAATATAACAAGACTATGAAGCCAACTTAATGGGAAAATTTAGAAAAAGTATTAAGATCAGTTTCAAGATAAGAATGTTTAAGAATACTGACATTATTAAACATATATTGATATATTTTTTAAAGCTATGAAAAATAAAAAGGGATAGAAAAATCTGTACCTTTTAGATTACATAGTCACCACATAGAAAACTCAATAAAATTAACAAAGCAGTAAAAAAAGAAAGAAATTCATCAAGGCTGATAGAGACAAAATCATTTCTTAAAATTCAATAATATATTAGCAATAACAGGGTAGAAAAATGTAGTTCATGGGTTTGTTGTTCTTGTTTATAGATATCAACTGAACAAAGAATGCATAAAAACCTAAATGATTTTTAAAAACTGGAATAAATGTCTTGATTGGAATAGTGTTTCTGCATAAGCAGAGCACTTTAGCCCTCAAATTAAACTATGTATCTAATGTTATCACAATCAAAACTCATGCTGGCACTTCTGATAAAATTCTCAAATTCAGTTTTAAATGTTGTGGGAAGACAAAGTCCTCAAAGAGCTGAATGTTCAATGTGAGTCAATGCCCTGTATAGCTATCCTTATCTCAACCAGCAAAACCCCTTGTTCCTTCCTATTATTGCTTATACTCTCTCTACAACAAAATTAGAGATAAGGGCAAAATAGTTTCTGCTGGGTATTGAGGGGGGGGAGCGGGAGGGGGTGGAGTGGGTGGTAAGGGAGGGGGTGGGGGCAGGGGGGAGAAATGAACCAAGCCTTGTATGCACATATGAATAATAAAAGAAAAATGAAAAAAAAGGGCTGAATGTTGTGGGAAGAGAAAGTCCTCAAAGTGCTAAATCAATTTTGAAATGGAGAGTAAAGAAGGTGTGTCAGGACACAGTTAATGAAAATGTCACTAGCCATTCCTCTTTTCAATCAGAGAGGCCAGAAAGCAGCAACCATGTCAGACTCATCTCATGTACACAGATTTAAGAGAGAGAGAGAGAGAGAGAGAGAGAGAGAGAGAGAGAGAGAGAGAGAGAGAGTGTGAGCGTGTAAAAGAATAATCATCAGATTAGGTGCTGCCCAAAATGCCAGGAGTCTTTACTCTTTTGACAAACAGCAGAGCAAGAGGACTCTGTCTGCATTGTGGTCAAATATGCCTTCCTGGGACAGCCTTGACAGTGGTGGAAGTTCTTCAATGTGAAAAAAAGCTTTCTGAGCAATGGTAGCTGCCCTGGGTCAATTCTCAAATCCACAACCTCAGCCATTCTAGTGACTAATGAGCACCCAGGTATCTGTATTGAAACGTTTCTTACTGAAAAAAAAGAAGAAAAGCCTGGCATAGTTTATATTTCCTACACTAAACTAAGACAAATAGAGGCTAAAATTATGGCAAATACCAAGCATAACATACTTGTAAAAACAATGGACTAATAGTAAAAGTAATGACATAAAGAAGTTACAAAGAAATGGAATATGCAATATAAAGAAATGTAACACAAAGGAATAAATTCAAATGTATGCAAAAATAAGAAAGAATAAGAAGGGAACTGCATCAATGGGGGAAAATGAATCTTCTAATAGATGAAGTTATAAAATCTGGCTTACCTGGATTACTTTTTGGAAGGAAAAAGAAAGTAAAATCCTACTTTATGCCATGTACTAGTGGGGATTAAAGATCTAAATAAGAAAGGTAAAAGTATGAAATTAGCAGAAGAAAATTCAGAATAATACCTTTGGGATCTAACAGTGGGACAGAGCTGAGGATATAGCTCCGTAGTACAATACTCACCTACTACCTGCTGGGCCTTTGATTCAACCCCAGGACTGAAGAAAAAAAGAGTGGGGTAAACTTTATCAAAACTCAAAAAATAATCTAGCAATTCCACTTCTGGAAAATTATTCAAGAGAAACAAAAACCTATAGACAAAGTAAAATTTTGCACAAAGAAAGAATGTACAATTATGCACTTGTATATTTGCACATGATCAGTCTCTGGTACAATCAAAAATACAAAAGAATGAACTATTGGTGATCATAGTATAGATGCATCTCTCCAATATAAGGCTGAGTGAAAGAAGACAGAAACATTCACATTGTATGGGTCCATTTGTAAAAGTGAAAACACGGCAATAAAAATTATGACATTGACTATCTGGTGTGGTATAATGATACATTCCTCCAATCCCAGTACTTGGTAGGTAGAGGTAGTAGGATAACTAGTTTCAGCCCAGCCTGGCTACATAGCAAGACCCTATCTCAATTTAAAAAAGAAGAAGAAGAAGAAGAGAGAAAATAAAAAGAAATCATAACAGTATTTAGAAGAAGCATGACAGAACTTCCTGTAATAATGAAAAATTTATGCATCATAATTGGGGTACTGGCTATGTGGATATCCACGTTTGTAAAACAGTAAGCATTTCAATTAAGACTTGCTCTTAGATGGGCACCAGTGGCTCATAGCTACTTGGAAGGCAGAATTCAAGGAGGATCGCAGGTCAGGACCAGCCTAGGCAAAAGTTTGGGAGGTCCCATTTCAATGGAAAAAAGTTTGGCCTAGTGGCATGCCCTGTCATCCCATCAGTGGCGGACAGCCTAAAATGGAAGGATCATGGTTTAGGCTGGCCTTGGCAAAAAAGCAACAGCCTATCTCAAAAAATAATAGCCACAGCGAAAAGGGTTGGAGAGCTCAAGGGGTAGAGTGGGCCTGCCTAGCAAGCAAAGCCCTGAATTCAAACCCTTATATTACTAAAAAAAGAAAAAGAAAAAAAAAGACTTGTTCCTTTTACTATATGTAAATCTTACTTTAATTTAGTAATCAATAAAAATAAATTTAATTGTTTTAAACAACCCAAAAGCACAAACCATGAGATAAAATGTTTATGAGTTTGACTGTATCATTATTTAGAGTTTTGGTCAACAATAACAGAAAAATAAAGAAAGTAGATAGATAGAAGACTGGTGGAAAGAGACATTTGCAATGGCTAAACCACTGGGGATGAGTCTATAGTATTCACAATGTGTGTGGTAATCGAAAAGGATGTAGGAAACAATAGAATATAATACATTTAGGCAAAATACTTGACAAACTTTTGACAGCAGTTTCAAAATTCAGAAACATGGATTTCACAAGTGTAGGAAAGGATATGAAGATTAGCAAACTCCCAAGAACTGTGGAGTGGGTAGTACAGCTCTTGGAAAAGACATAAGGCACATTCCAGGGTACCCTTCCCTGAAGGTATGTAGTGTGTGCCACCTGCCAGAGCTGGGTGCAGCAATGGAGGAATGCAATGGAGTGAGATTCCTGCAGATGATGAACAAGCATGCAAAAGTAAGTAGCTGCAAAGCAGATGCCATCAACCTAACAACAATGATCTCAAAAACATTGCTAAGAAAGTAGAAAATAAACTTGGCTGATAGCATGGCATCATTCACGAATATTAAAGTCTCAAACACAAGTAACACTGCATCTTTTCCAAAAGCCTTGCACTGCAAGACTAGATATATGAAACATTAAAATTAGTACTTTTGAGAAGGGAAGAGAAATTCACAATTAGTGAGAAAGGAGAAAAATAAAAGTAATGACAATGCATTCTCACAGACCAGGGATGACCCTAAATTAAGAACTGGGGAGTATGATAACCTCAATGATTAGGATTTTGAAGTAAAGAATAAATCTCATATCTGGGACCCAGAATACACCACCCGTACTCTTCGTGGGCAACTTTTCAATTCTCCCCAGATCCCCTCTGTAGTAAGTTCCCTGTTTATTTGTCCTTTTTAATTAATTATTTGAGATAGGATCTCACTACATAGCCCAGGCTGGCCTCAACCCTCTACCTCTACTTCCCAAGTGCCGGGATTACTGGAGCATACCACAATGTCTGGCTTTCTTCCTCCATTTTTAATGTACCCTCAACCTTATGTGAAAATGGATAAAAGTGGCAATACAAAATATTTACACAGGTCACCAAAACAGCTTATTTGGAAAATGTTTAACTCATACTTTTTTTCCATCTTCTGTAAAGTAGAAAAGTATCACTAAAATGTTGTCAAATAACACCTTTGCTTAATTATTAACTATTATTAATTATTAACTAACACCTGACACAGAGGTTGGCTTCCAGCAACTCTTAAAAGTAGTGACAGAATGCTAGGGGAATGAATGGATTCAATCTTAAGGCCCATTTTCTTGTTCCTTATTTGGTTTAGTATCTTTCTTTCTTCAAGAAGCTGGCATGGGAGGGAGAATAAAGCCCTATTTCCTGCCTTTAATGTGGTAACTTTAGTCCTGAAGGGCAGTAGATGGTTTTCCTAAGAACAGTTTCATAAGAACATTTATGGAGGTTTTTTTGGGGATGGAGTACTGGGGTTTTGAACTCAAAGCTCTGCATTTGCAAGCCAGGTTCTCTACCACATGAGCCATACCCCCAGCCCTTTTTTCTTTAGTTATTTTTTGGGTAAGGTCTCAAGTTTGTGCCCAGGGCCTGCCTCAGACCAATTCTCTTACCTATGACTCCCTCTGTAGCTGGTATTACAGGTGTGCGCCCATGCCCAGCCTCAGAGATTTGATTATGATTCTCTTCTGTGATGGAAGATTGAACCTAGTGCTTTGCACACGCTATACCACTAAGTACACCCCCAGCTCTATGGATTTCTTCAAGAAGTAAATTCTAAATCCATATTGATAAAGGAATTTGGGCTGTGCATGATTTCACTACAGGTAGTATAAAATTTCTATCATTGAATCTTACTTTAAATTATCATCTTTTATCAGCATATATTAATTATGCATATTAATGGGGATCAATGTGACATTTCCATACAGTAAACTGTCATCTTTGGAAAACTGGATCATATAGACATCAAAATATATTCAAGAGTATTTAGAATATAACCTATAACTCACAAGTTTCCATGTTATTACTAAGAAATCATGGTGTTATTTTTAATTGACCAAGGCTTGTTTGCATGGTGTGTACACATTGTGTGTGCATTGCACAGATAGATGGGCAGTGAGATGGGTGAAGAAAAGAATTCATGTGCCCTGGGTGTAATATATGCACCTGCTATGGGTATGCAAAAGAATAAAACCGATTTCCTGTTGTTTATTCATATAGATGAGAAACCAGCAGAAGACTGTACAGCAGGCCTCCCAGACCTCTGAGAATGGCACTGTTTCAGAGGCCCTGGATGCAACATTGACCCACCTGCCCCAAGAGCTACAGAAGACCTCTCTCAAATACTCAGAGAAGTCATATGGGCTTTGAGTTCATGTCAAGTAACTGAAATCATCTCTTAAAACCATGAAACTAAAACTCTATTATCCTACTGTATATTACCAAGTGAAAGAAGACAGACAGACTACACACTATATAATTCCAAATATGACATTCTGGAGAAAGTAAAACTAAAGAGACAGTAGAAGATTAGTAGTTATCAGGAGTTGGAGGGAAGTGGGGGATGAACAGGTGTACCACAAAGGACTTTTACAGTCAGTGAAAATATTATGCATGATACTATACACCTATTATGCCTCAGCCTAAACCCATAGAATGTACAACACCAAGAGTGAACCCAAATATAAACTATGGTCTCTGAGGGATAATGAAGGTGTATCAAAACCTCAATGTAGGTTCATCACATGCACCACCCGGGCAAGGAATGTTGGTAATGCGTATGTGAGGACAATAGAGGAGGTATGAGGAAAATCTCCGTGCCTACCACTCAATTTCCTATGAACCTAAAACTTCTGTAGAACATACAGCCTATTTAAAAAAATGGGTTTGAATTTGTCCCTCATGTATTGGAAACTTGGTCCACAATGAAGACGTGTTAAGTGTGAGGTACTTAAGAGGGGATTAGGAGATGAGGGATCTGCTCTGGTAAATAGATTGATGCCATTGTTGTGGGTGTGGATTAATTATCTAGGGAGTGTGAGCCTGATAAAGGATAAATCAAGTCCCATTCCTTCTCTCTTATGCCTGCTCTCTTGATGTTCCACCCAGAGATGATGGAGCAAGAAGGCCCTCTCCCAATGTGGGTTCCTCGACCTTGGATTTCCCAGCCTCCTGAGCAATAGGAAATAAACCTGTTCTTCACAAATTAGGCATTCTGTTATGGCCAGAGAGGGATAACAACACCTTCCTTATTCCTGCTGTTATTTGAGGATTCAATCAAACTATACAAGATGTTTGACTCCATTTTGGTGCTTGACAAATGTATTTTCTCTTTCCTGGCAGCAGCCCTGGGACACAATGAGATTAAAATCTGGAAAGCTTTTGGTACTCTCTTGTGGCTCTTTTATTGGAAGAAGGGCCCACAGAAGGATGAGTAATGGTTGGGTATGGAAAAAGAGAAACATGTTATCTTAGAGCAAAGGAAGTGACTAAGCAGGGTGAGTTGTTTCTGTGTCTTACCATTTGTTTCCTCCATCTGGTAGATCTCATGGGGGGTTGTAGCTATAGGAGGAAGCTGAGAAGCCTAAGTGCCACTTCCCTGCCTCTTTGCCTCTTCCACCTCCAGATGTGTGACGTATCCCAAGATTTTCTAATGATGGAGAGATCATTGAGAGGACAGGGCAAGCATAAGTTTTGTTAAGGAATTATTTCAATCTTCTTACAGACCACATTTGTAGTTTGAATGTTTGAATGACCAACATTGAAAAGATTCTGGGGGTGAACTTATTTTCTCTGAATGTTTCATTTTCATTGTTCCTTAGTGAATTTCAACTTTACCATTTAATATTTGGAATATTTTAAGAGTTTCTTAAATTTGTCCATCTCTCTCTGTCATTCCATCTTCCCCACTGCAAATAGGCATCTCTCCCTAAAATCTAAGCCACACTTCATCTTTCTCCAGCTCATAAATGTTCACCATCTTGCCACCTCACTAGTGCCTTTTAAGATTTTTTATCCCAATCCCCAAAACTCATTTTTAACTTCTCTCCCTAGTGGTTCCATCCTTTAAAAATATTCTGCAGTTATGGAGAATTAATCTTAGGTTCCTTAAAAGCTACATTAAACACTCATACATTTTCACAGGTGGTCCCTTAAATTTGGAAATTTTTTTCTTATGTTACTACAGCTTCTCAGCATTTACAGCATAATACAAAGGGCAATTCTTCAAAAATGTCCTTTCTTCCTTCCATTCCTAATTCAGAATCCCATTCCTTCCTTTCACTTCTTTCTTTAGAGCATTGTTTGTGCTTCTGCCTAGAACACATTAACATCTACCTTATCTGAAAAGGCTATTGTGGTTTAGGTGAAATGACAGATGACTTGACATCATAAGTTACACATTGGTTTCACAACTCCAAAGCAAAGGTGACCTTAACAAGCTTTAATCATTTTCAGATTAATTGTAATCTGAAGCTATATAATCACTCTCTGTTTCTTTTTTCTCTTTGGCTATATTGGTGTTAGAACTCAGGGCCTTGCTCTACCACTTGAGCCATGCCTCCAGTCCTCTCTCATTTTCTTAAAGCTACAGCAGAAGGATTAAGTACAATATTTTTGCAGATCCTATATATGTTTAAAATATGTTTCCAAAGCCATTTCCACTGGATGTTTCATTTTTCTCTTGAGGTCAAGAACATTATCTCATAAAGGCTTCCCATCAATATTGGTTCTTTTTTTTATTTGTTTTTTGTTTTGTTTTGTTTTGACTCAAGTCTCTGGAGCACATATGAAGTATTGGTTCATTTTTAAAGGAGAACATTTGTCATCATGATTTAAATTCAACTCTGAGCACAGGTGTTCATTTTCCCTCCTCTTATTGCCCACAAAATCTCATCTTACACTTTGATGGTCCTTCTCCATCCATTGACTTAAGTGTTTCCTTAAGAAATAGGAAGTTACTAAAAGACTGAAACCTAGAGACAGCATGGCTATTTAACCTGGACAAGAGAGATGGCATAGACTATGGAGTAGAGGAGGCAATCTATGGTCTCAAAAAATACTTTTCTACCTGAGGTTAGATGATCGATGCATCTGCAATGCAGGCAGAAATGACCCAATGAACAGAGTGATTTTAGACAGTGAGAAAAGTACAGGATTGAGGGGGAAACAGCTTGGAACAATCATCTGTGGAGTGGGGAGTGGTCATGTACTAGCCCAAACCCTCCCACTGACCCAATATCCTCCTAGCCTCCCATCCTACTGCATCCATGCTCAGACCTGACTCAGAGCCTTTCCCTATAATCTCTATGTCTGGAAGTGAATCCCATGTATCTTTGCTTAGACAGCTGCTGTGCTTTAAGTAACCTCACCAAAATTCATGTTGAAATATAATTTTCACTGATGGTATTGGGAGGTGGAGTCTTTAAGAGGTGATTAGGTCATGGGGAACCACCTTCATGACTATAATGGTGTTATCACAGGAATGGATTGGTTATAAAAGCCTGCCCTCTTGCATGCATGCTCTTTGCCCTTCAATCTCCATCACATTATGATGCAGCAGGAAGGCCCTCCTCACCAGATCCTGGCGCTATGCCAGGGTTTCTCAGCCTCCAGAACTGTGAGACATGAATCTCTCTTTGAAACAAATTACCCAGTCTGAGCTATTCTATTATTGCAGCAGAAAATAACTAAGATGTCTGAGCATTCTCATTACCTAGACTTCTCCTTACAGGTCAGATCTCCATACCATACACACACCTGTGATACACATACCTGCCAGACATTCTCAATTCCTCCCTCTGCTGTATTTTGTTTGTAGTACTTATCACAATCAATTAATAATTTAATTGTTACCATTTCTCCACACTAGAATAAGTCCCAGTAGGTGGAATTCTTCTACCTTGTTCTCTGTTGTAGCTCTACTGCATTTGAATGAGGCTCCTTATTAGTCAAGTAATTCCCAGGAGAGATTCATTAAACAAAATACACTATTACTCAAGAATCTGAATACTAAAACAACTTCAGATAACAAAAATAGTTAAATAATAGCTACCTGCTATGACTCTGCTAACATTTAGATATCATGTCATTTAATCTTCACCACTAAACCTAGATCTGGCAATCTTCTATATCCACTTTGGAGATGGGACATTGAGTCAGAAAGACAAGGAACTTGTCAAGAATTACAGGAAGAGCAGGAATGAGATCAAACACATATGATTCAGTTCTAAAGATCAAGACCTTAATCACTATTCTGGACACTATTGCTGTTTCAGGCAACAACATGTGAAAAGTGTGGAGCCATCACAAGACCTACATTCACCTGCTTCAGGAAGATCACAATCCAGCAGGGCAAAGGGAACTTGAAAGAATTTGGTCAGCTTACGAAAAGGAACAGATAAATTCAAATCCAAAGAGGATGCATTTGGCAAAATGCATGCAGCACTTTCTGGGAGTAGAACTGGTAATTGAGAAAGTCAGGCCACTAGTCAGTTAATGAGTGTTGACTTGATCCCTCAGATGCCTGTGCACTGAAATGCTACATCTAAAACACCTGTGGTCTGTGTCTGCAAGGAGTTTGTATTCTAGTGGAAGACAACAAAAGCATACAATTAATAAGCAAATGATGCTAATGATAAGAATAGTAGTAAGAGCTGCATTTTTGATGGAATAGAAGTGATTAACTTGGCTTCATGGTTTTTAGGTGAACTCATAAGACTAGATCTCAAATGTTCTAACCATGAACACATACACACACACACACACAAACAAATCAGTAATTAAGGTGATAGCATGCTAATTAGCTTGTTTTTAGTAATCGCTTCATAAGTAAACATGTATCAAAATGTTGCATTGTATATCCTCAATAATACAATTTTTATTTGTCAATAATGTCTCAAAAAACTGGAAAAATTGCCTAATTTATTTAAAAATAACAGAAACTGCCTCCTTTTTCTCTGCTTGTATGATCTTTAAGTAATGTTGCTAACTGCCTTTCCAAGTTCATTAAATCATGGAATGCTCAAGACAGAAATTCCCAAATTTTACTTACTGTGAATAAAATATCATCTATGACCAAAAATTAAATGTACCCAATTATATAGTCCATTTAATTTTTTGTTGCATTTTTCTAAGCTCATAGTAAGTGAGGATAACAATAACAACCACTTCACTGATTAAGTATGGAAAAGTCATGAGATAATGCTCTGAACTTCCTAACACTGTGCCTTGCAGACAGAAAGCCTGAGATAATTAGCAGCAGCTGGTATCAATGCAAAGATGACAACTTTGCTGAGCCTCAAGAGTTCTTTCAGTCCTAAGAACTCCACCTGAAGTGTGTGGTATGAAGAATGGAGAGAAGATACTGGACTAAGGAGGCTGCAATTCTGAATGTCAACAAGATCTCCTGAAACAACACCCTGATCTTTGCTCTTCCTGGATACCAGATTTTAAAATAGAGCTCAAGTCCACCAAACAGATCTCTCCCAAAGTGACTTGTAGGAGAATAAGCAGAAAGCAAACACTGAAGAGCAGAGTCAGAAAGAATCTTTGCAATCATGAATTTTAGTCAACCACCTCTTTGAGTCTAAATGACTTCATTTATGACACTGTTAAGTTGAATCTGTTTCCTCCAGCTTCTTTAATTTTTATAAAGTAAGAGAAGTCCATGGTTGCAACCTTATCAGAACATGGTAGCAGGTATAAGTGGGAATATTTTTAAAACAACATACAGAGAAAATGTAAAACCAAAGGCTCTCTTAACTCTCAGTATTTCAAAGCAGAACACTTCATACAGCAATACATTCCATTCCTTGATTTCAGTCAAAATTATACATGCTTCTTTAAACCAACCAGAAAACACTTATGTAAAGAGTGTTTCTGCAGAATATTAACAAAGGTTTCAGGAAGATCAAATTATAAAAGGCATTATCTTTGTGGCCAAATAATCCCCAATCTAAAATACTTTTTACA
The DNA here is from genome assembly GCF_047511655.1 of Castor canadensis. Classification (NCBI taxonomy): domain Eukaryota; kingdom Metazoa; phylum Chordata; class Mammalia; order Rodentia; family Castoridae; genus Castor; species Castor canadensis. The sequence continues at coordinate 49,907,599 of NC_133400.1, read as the reverse complement.
TATGAAATTGTGACACTTGGCAGGATAGGTTCAGTGTCATAATGTATCTAAACTGTCTGCAAGAATATTGAAAGAATAATTTCTGGCACGAGCCTGGCAGATGAAGCATTGATTGCAGAATGGATTTTTTGATAAGTAAATATGATTGAAAATGAAATTTGGTGCCAAAGATCTGTCAGGCAAACCTTGAAATTAAAACAGTAGCAAATGGTCAGGTTGATGAGTATAAAATCCATATAATACAATGATGGCAGAAAGGACAGAAAAGTACATTTAATTTGATAATGTGACACACTTTCTTTAAATGCCTGCACTGTGCTAAGCTCTAGGGAGACATAGGGGATCTTGACTGTGCTTTTCACTCACTCTTAGGTGGAGACAGTTGGAGACTAGGTGCTAAATTAGATAATGGAGGCATGCAAAAAGTGAGACGAGAATAAGCAAGTGATTCAGAATATTCGGAACCTTAAAATCCAGAATGGGGAGTCTGCTTAGATGTTAGCCAATGGAGAATGAAGGCACCATTGGAACATGCGGGTAGTGTGGGCTGGGCTTTGCCTTGGGCAGGTCGGTCTAGTGAGGGTCTATTCTTTGGGAGAGTGAATGGGGAGGCAGGATGCTCGAAAGCCAATTACTTAAGATTAAGAAAAATGTAAGATTAATAGAATCTGTTACCTTCAGCTGTTCTAAAATTTGCAAAGCAAGGCTAAAAATCACCAAAAAGCAGCATTATTGAAATCAAAAGCATGGGAGTGCCTGTTTTGCATCCATACTTTTCAAAATCCTCACTGGTCATTCTCATACTGACCACATGGATAGGAAGGTAAGTTCTGTACCCCAAATAAGGGGAAAGAGCAGCAGAAAGATTCAAGTGACAATGTCTAGGATTGCCAGATAATATTCACAGTTAAATTTGTATTTCACACTAACAAAGATAAAATAATTTGTGGTGTGTGACCCGCTGAATAATGCCCAAAATGTTGCATGAGCCACAGTAAAAAAAATATTAACTAATTAACAAGTTTTCCTGAAACTGAAATTTGACTTTGCATCCACTATTTTTTTCTACATCTAGCAACTGACCATTGCCCAACAGTAAAGCAAAAGGAGTCTCCTGTGCTCTTAAGAATACCGTCTTCAGATTCAACCTCTTAAAGCACAGCCTGCCCACCCATGCTACAAATGCAGACACCCAGCCTCCTGATTCCTGCTCTCTCTCCCCAGGAAGGTAATATCCAGTCAGGACTCACCTGAGTTCTCTCAGAAGAGAATTTCCCATCCTCTCATGGAGGGGACTCCGTTGCTAGCTTCTGTTACTCCACTCGAGTAAGTCTTGTTTAAAGTACCACCAGTCTGGACATGTGTAAGGTAGCATGTGGCATCTGACTGCTAGCTCTTGTTCCTGCCATCCACACGTTGCCAGGGAACTGGGTATGATAGGGAAGGCAGGAACTATACTCAAGGGGAGGGGAAAAGCACTGAGTGTGTGCAAGTGTGAGCGTGTGTGTGCAGGCACGCATGCGTGAGTATACATAGTATGGGAAACAATCAGGTTGAAATATGACAGAGTAAATCTAACACTCTGGGTTTACTCTGTTTTAAGGAAATTCCAGGATTCTGAGACTGGAAGGAAGGAATTTACCTATTCCTAAGAAATCTGAGAGCTCAAGACTTCTAATAGGCTGTTCTCTTACAAACACGGAAAGAAAAAATAGAATTTTTTTCCTTCTTTTTATTTTAATGATTTATTTTTAATCTGGCTGTGAAAATCAAACCAAGATGAATGTCCTTTTCTCTGAGACAAAATGGGAAACAGAGAAAAAAGAGCATGAGAACGCAAGGCTATTGAAATTCTCTGAGGTGGGTAAAGAAGCAATTATTCTTCCGGTTGTCAACTCCAAGGCTGATATGACAAAGAGGAAGGATGTAGAGGCTGACAGACCCTCCCCTGCACTTCCTCCCCTACAGTGCCCACCCAGGCACAAGACAAGCTGGTCCTAGAGATAATGTCAAGGCCACAGTACCAGAAGATTAGCTAACAGCTGACCCTGAGTATTGCTGTCTGGGGAGTCAAGCAGCTTATTCATTCCGCCTCCACCTGAGGGTGTCCTCCACAGGTCACTGGTTTTCTTCAGTTTCCAACCAATGTGAAACTGATCTGCTGAACTCAGAAACTACATCTTTATTGATTCCAGCTCTTTTTCTCCTGATTCAGAAATAGGGACTTAACTGAACTCACTAGAGGCAATACTGGAGTTCTGAAGTGCTTTACTATAATTTATAAGTTTTATATTGTTATTTTATTTACTGTTAATAAATATGAGAAAATATATTGAAACCTGGAATGTCACATACCTTGTTTCAGGTTTAAGATTTGCCTAAATCATTTTTGAGAACGTATCTAGCACAATACTGCTGAGTGTAGCAGGCAAATTTGACATTCAGCTTCACACACACTCTCAGTGCCACATATAGCAGTAATAACTTCTGGTCATTTCAAAGGTAATGCCTTAACTTACCTGGCCTGATACAAGTCATTTCTTGTCTATGGATATCTTCCCTATTAATATGCCTACTCATTTGCTCTGCTCTGTCATCTCTTTAACTTGGTCTCTTGCCCTCCAACAAGCTCAGGTTTCTTCTATCTGAAAAGACACAAAACAGTTTCCATTTACTCTGATGATCAAGAGCTATTATTTCCCACTGTGCTTTCAGGGCCAGATATTAATAACATGTGGGTCCATTTTGCTTATTTAATTACTATATGCTTGGTGTAGAAAAAAATCTAGGCAGTATAAATAAGAAAAATAAGAACATCTTAAAACCCTAAAACCTTACCACACAAAAATAGTCCCATGGAGCATTTATTCTTTTTTTTTTATCAAGGTATAATGTTTGTACACCCTTGTAAGGTAGAGTATGTTAAGTTGATGCATATATACAATGCGTAATGATCAAGTCAGAGTAAAGAGCACATCTAGTTCCTCACACATTTTCTATTTCTACATGTTAGGAACTCCCAGACTCCCCTTAAGTATTTTGATGCAAACCTTTTCAGTCTGCTCTGAGAATACATGCACACACCCATTGGTTTAAATTTCCCATAGTGGAAGTATGTCTTTCTGACAACTAAAAATGTTTCCAAAGACCATTTTCTCTTTCTTTCCATATTTCTTGAGATATTAATATTCAAAAAGCTGAATATAATTAAGGTATACAATTTGGTGATTTTGAACATATGGATATATTTGTGTTACTATCATTACAATCAAGGTAATAAACACACCCATCACCTCCAACAGATTCATTTTGTCTCTTTGTATCTTGTTGCTTTTTTGTAGTAACAGCATTTAACATGAGATATAGCCTCCTGACAAATTGTTAACTATAGGCACTATATTGCAACAACCAATAAGCATGAAAGCAGCACAACAAATGGAAGAAGACATTTGGAAACCATGTATCAATTATGGATTAATTTCCAAAATATATAAAAATTCACAATACTCAGTAGCTCAAATTCTAATTTTGAAAATAGGCAAAAGACTTGAATAAACATTTCTCTAAGAAGTCATATAAATGGCTAATGGATATATGAAAAGATTCTCAACATCACTAATCATAAGGGAAATACAAATTAGAGGACATAATATTAAGTGAAATAAGCCAGGCACAGAAGGACATGATCTCACTCATGTGTAGAATCTGAAAAAGTTGATGTCATACAAGCTGGGACTACAATGGCAGTTAGTGGAAGGCGAGGGGAGACAGGGAATGAGGAGAGGTTTGTCAATGTGTACAAAGTTACAGTTAGATGGGAGTTGCCTGTACTGTTGCAGAGTATGGTGACAATAGGTAACAATGATGTTTTATATATTTTAAAATAGCTAGAAATGAGGAATTAGAATGTTCTCAAAGAAATGGTGGATGTTGGAAGTGTTTGATATGATAATTACCCTCATTTAATAATGACATGTATACATATATTGAAATATCACCCTGTACCTATAAACTTATAATTGTGTGTCAATTAAACATTAACTATAACATATAAAAGGATAGAAGACAATGAAAATCACCCTGCATTTATTATGAAAATACTTTTTCTTAAAGTTATATTTTCATTATGGGTGAGGACTGAACTGAATTTACAATGGCATAGAAAAGATAAGGTACAAAGGAGTGATGAGGTTATGTGGTTGATATTAATTGATCTATGTGTCTATATCATTCTTATAATTTTCTAATTTGTGTCTCAGTAATACTTGTAAAATAAATACATTGAGAATTGCACTGAAATGCATGAGGAGTGGAAAAATATAATTCAAGCCCAAGAAATGGGAAAAAATGTTGACAGACACACCAAAATGAAATAGATCCATTCAAATAATATAACAGTCAGTGACTTCAGTTTAATAAAAAATCTTCTTTCAAATAAAGGAACATACTTTTTCTTAATATAATTACTAATATATGCAAAGTATGTCACTGTATAATAATAGAACAATTATTTTAAATAGTTTTTTTTGGATTTTGTTAGTTTTAGGTTTTCTATAATGCTACAGTTGATATTTTTATAAATAAATTTTCATTTGGTAGTTCTGGGGTTTGAATCCTTGTTTGACAGGCACTCTACCACTTGAGTCACACCTCCACCTCTACAAATATATCTTGTTGTGATATTGATAGTGTTCAAGATTTTTAACACTAGCTGATAATTTTGCCTCCCTGAAAAACTACACATTTGTACCATGAAATCTGCATCAGCAGTTGCTCACCAAAGTGCAGGAGATCTGTACCCAGCCACCAGTGCAGAGTATGGAAGCATCTATTGACAGCTGGTCCCTGCTCATTGGCAAGTAATGTTGGAACCAAAACAGTGACACAACTAAACTCAGGGTAGAGAAACAGACTCTCAAATCTGGTTCAATAATTTCATTGTTATTTTTTTACTTGAACTCAGGGCCTCATGCTCTCTAGTCAGGTGCTCTACCACTTGAGCCACACTACCAGCCCTCAATTATTTCATTTTTAAGGATGACCCAATAAAATAAGAAGTTAGATACTTGGCTTCAAATATTTTCAACATCATTGGTTCAATAGATTTAAATTTTGATATATTTATTGTACACCAAAGAAATTATCTCAAATTTGGGGAAAGGCAAAATGACAGATATCGGGTCACAGACTATTGCTTCCTAATTTTATTTTGTTCTATAAGTTTAATTACTGACTATCCTTTACAGCCAGGGCTTTTCTTTGGAAATACTATTTGTGTTCAGTATCTATCACATAAGAGGTTTGTAGTAAATATTTGAATTACATTTGACTCTGTTTTTCAAATGTGTAACTGAAGCAGACTAGTAGTAGAAAAAAATTGGGGCTCATGTAGGTTGCCCAGGAATGGCCCAGACCACCCTCACCTGCCTGGGAACCACACATGCCCCTCCCCACTCATTCAGTATTAGGTGGGAATCTCCTGGGTCTGCCCTCCCCATGGATTAGTGTAGGTTTTAAAAGCACCCAAAATAGAAAAGCAGGCTCTCTCTTCCAGTGGACTCCACCTGCACCCTTTGTATTTCCTTTCCTAACTTTTAATAAACCCCATTTATACCCACGCTTTCTGCTTGGATTCTTCCAAGCAGTAATTCAAGGACCAAGGTCTTCTGAAAATACCATTTTGCCATCAACATTATCTTTAATAGAGGAAAAATTCCCATATAACCCACTACTGTCAGACCTAGATGCATCCAATTCTCATTAGAAAGCATAAACTATTACATGGACATGACATGGTAAGTCAGCACTACAGGGATCCCTGTCACCTCTCATTAAATGAACTATGGTCACCAATATGGCTCATCTTCAAGAGCAGAAAAATTTAATGTAGACTCTAAATGTTGAAACCACCCTACTTCATTCAATTTCATTAGTTAGATCTGCATGTTCTTTAAGGCAGCAATACACACATGAAACTATGCTTTCTTTTTTCCAAGTTTAATTTTGATTAATGCACAATAATGAAAGTTGATCTCGTAGAAGTTAAGACTAAAATAGTGTTCACCAGAGACTGGAAAGGATGGGATGAGAAAGAGATAGGGAGAGGTTGATCAATGAATACAACTGTTCTAGCAGGGTGATTATGGCTAACAATAATGAATGTAATAGTAATAATAATGTATATTTCAGAAAACACAGAAGTGAGAGCTTCAAATGTTCACATCATAAACAAATGATAAATGTTTAAAACAATGAATATGCTAATTACCCTAATTGGGTCATTACATGATGTATATATGTGTCCTTCTAATTTCTAATGCTTTATTCTGAAATCCTACAAAGTTTAAAATGCAAATACTCCTCAATGATGCCCATACTTTACCACCTCAGATCAAGCATGAAAGAACAATGGGAAAGTATTACAGTCATTGTTCCCTTCCTCTATGGGTCCCCAGGTTCATTATTGTACATCACAGGAGAGTGAGCTTAGTGCAGTCAGGGAGCTCAGCCCCTCCTTCTCCTGAGGGTTAGGAGAGTTAAACTCAGGGAGATTACTGAAAACACTGGTTCACACATCATGTTCTGAACACTGCACCCAGGATAGTGAAGGGTTTCACATGGGTGTTTCATATGATGCCTGTGGTGACTGTAATGATACTGATTTGTGGGGTGAATAAAAAGGTTCTCAGGCAGCACTAATTACAGTCAAATCCTCATATATCTCTCTACACTATAGTCTAGCATTTACTTTATACCTGAACAAATCCATGAGACCCTCAAGGCAAATAAAGCAATCAAATGATGAACCAAGCCAAGTAGTTTCCTTCTCTCATTTTCCCACAGCAAGGGGAGCATTGACAGAATTTGTTGCATTAGGAAATTATTTGAGGAGTTTTGTAGATAAACTGAGTTGTCAGATACACTGTCCCTGCCTTTCAGCAAAGGCACATGGCAGATACAGCATGCTCACATGCACACACACAGATTCCTCCATCTGTGGCTATGTACATTTTGTTTACTTTCTTCAAGTACCAAGGATGACTGTGGTGTCATTGTTTCTGCGTTGATTACAGAAGTTGGAGATTTAAGGAAACTTCTTTTAGTGATGCTGGCGATGGAACCCAGGGACCAGCACATGCCAGGCAAGTGCCCTACTGCTGAGCCATAGAAGAATCAGTATTGTGGGATGAATTGCATCCTCCAAAATCCATATGTTGAAATTCTAACACCAAGGACCTCAGAAAGTGAGGGCACACTAAGTGGCCCCCTACTTGTTCTCTGGTATCTGTTCTAAGACTTCCAGTGTATGACTGAAACACAGAATTCTCTAGGTACTCTGTTTTTTTCCTATCCATGCACACCTATGAAAAAGTTTAATTTACAAATCAGAAAGAGATTAACCATAACTAATAATAAAATGCACAGTTATAACAATATATTATAATAAGGGTTGTGTGAATATCATCTGTCTTGAAATTCCCTATTTTACTGTACTCACCCTTCCTATAGTGATGTGAGCTGGCACAATGCCTGCGTGATGAGATAAAGTGAGGTGAATGAGGTAGACATTATGACATAGCATTGGGCTTCTATGGACTTTCTGATAAGAGGTCAATATATTCCAATTAATAGCATTTTCTGTTTAATATTTTCAGTTACCACAGGTAACTGAAACCATGGAAAGCAAGACCCTGGGTAAGGGGAGACTACTTACTTGGGGCTATGCTTTAATAATATAACAGAATTTAAATGAAACCTGAAGGTGGACTCTAATCCAGTATAATAGATGTCCTTTTAAGAGAAAGAAATTTGTATGCATGAATTAGCCTCAGGAGGTTGATACACAAATCAGGACACAGTGAGAAGGTGGCCATTTGTCAATCAAGGAGATAGGCCTTAGAAGGAGGCAACCCAACCAACACCTTGATCTTGAATTTCCAGCCTCTACTACTGTGAGAAAATTTTCTGTGGTATAAGGCACTTAGTCTTTGGTATTCTCTTAATCAGCTCTAGCAACCTAGTTCTCACAATTTCTATGAAAGTTTGCCACACACAACATAAACACAAAGAATTAAAGACAAGGGTAGACACAAAAAATTAGAAGTTACCTCCTGGACACTTAGGCTGTGATTCTCTGAAAAACAATCATCTCTCTCCTATGAGCAGGAGACAAACAGTGAAGCAGAAACCAAACTTAACTTCTCCCACCTCTAAAGTAATTTGTTCTCAACTAATAATGGACAATTGCTTCTTTGCTAGAGTATTTTAATAAATCTAAACCAATAATCACTGAATTAGAAGTAAAGACTTCACTGCTAAATTAATGTAATTCTTTATAAAAGAGAAAACTTTTAAATCACAAGCATGAACAGAAGTTGTGATTAAAAACTGTTTCAGGCTATAATTTACATTAATTTGAAATGTTAAGTGATCTCTGTCTTCATGAAATATAGAACAGGTGAAACTAGAGGATTTTTACACTGAAAATTTTAGGTTTACATAAATTAAAATCCTAGAGAGGAATTCACTCTTCTATTTGAGATGTTAGGACTATCAAGGCACAAATGATAAATAATGCAAAATCTAGAATGAAATATACCTACATTAATTGAATGATCCCCTTCAGTATTTTTTGTGTAATTCTTGCCTTTTACTGGGGAAAGGACTTAAGCCAACCTTTCCCTCATATTGGTCCTTAGACCACCAGTATTCTTCAAGAAGTAACTTCACATTGAAAAGATTACACTAGCATGCATTTTCTAGTACAACATATTAAATCACTTGCAGTGTAGAAAACAGTAAGTAGATTGACCATCTGTTAGTTTGTTTGACTTTTCTAAGAATTGATCACTATCCTTAAAAATAGAAATCCCAGAGTTAGTAGAGTGACTCAAGTGGTAGTGAGCCTGCCTAACAAGCTGGAAGCCCTGAATTCAAACCCAGTACCACCAAAAAAAGGGAAATAAATCCCTGAGTTGAGCATGGCTGTGCACACCTGTGATCTCAGTACTCGTGAAGCTGAGGCAGGAGGGTCTTGAGTATAAGGAAAGGACAACATGCACTATGTATGGAGACCCTATCTCAAAAGCAAACAGACAAAAAAGAAATCCCAGTCACTGCTTATTTAAGAATTATTCATTTTAAGAAACAGCTGGATTTCAAATCAACATCCTAAATGTGAAGTGTCTATGTGTTTTGTGGATATATGAGATCTAAGAACCACCATTCATTTCTTGTGTGCATTGCATCATAAGGATTTTTTATTTGAGATACACCTCTTTCCTATCTACCTCAGTTCCAGTCAGACTGGAAATAAATTGCGTACTCCACATAAGGCATGATGATACCCAAAGGCTGAAAGAATTCTCAGTGTTCTGCCTAACTTAAGGCAGCCCACATGACATGGGAGCCACAGCCATTGCTTTGCTCAGTGATGCACCACAGAAATTTGGATTCTAAGAACTGTGATTGTTAGGAATTTGCCAGCAAGAATTATCAGCATTCATTTATCTTACAAAATGAAATTCCTTGATATTCTAATAACTTCTTTTAGGAAGAAGAAAACAATGAATTGAAGACTTCTGCAAGAAAATAACCACAGTATTTTAATTAAAACAATATATTTAAAAACAAAATTATGACCACATAAATCTTTAAGAAATGTATAAATTAAAAATAAGAATCAAATAGTGTAATTATTACTTAAAATAAGATATATGTTACTTGGGAAAATAACTCTTAATGAATCAGTTTCTCTAGTAGTCTTCACATTCTACAGCTCAATGACTTCTACATAGAAATGAAAAATTTTTAGAGTGAGCTTAAACAAGTCATTATAACTTTCTCAAAGACTCTTAATTTGTGGAGGGAAGGTAAGCAGGCAGTATAGGAGATATGCTAATGACAAACATTTGGCAGTGGGATGATTATTAAGTATTTTAGATGAATTGAAAAGAAAAGAAAAAAATCTCATAGTTTATCTTTTCTGGTCAGCCCATTCAGCTCACAACAGGTAGTCAAGTTGCAGAAAGTATTTCTTGCTTTCACTACGCTGTAATTCCTTCTTCCACAGGCTATCTGTATCCCCATGTAACCACTGCCCTCCAGTCACTCATTCAATGAACCGTGTGTACTAAGCAGCATCTCTGTGCCCATTTTCTGGATCGGGAGATGCAAAAGCAGAAAAGTAGTCATCATTACCTCCATGAGCTTACATCCTGAAAGAACATAAGTAAAATAAGGAAACAAGCATATAGAATGCTTAAAAAGTGGTTAAAGGGGCTCAGGAGAGAAAAAGAGCAGGAATGGAAAAAGGGTACATTTATAATCCCAAGTAACACAGAGAAAAAGTCCTTGAGGTAAAGGTTGAGGTCAGATGTGAAGAAGGTGAGTTGTTTAAGTAGGAATTGAGAGATGGCAGCTATTCTAGAAAGAGCCCCCAGCAGAGCAGTTTAGTGACAAATAAGTGCCTGCTTTGTTTGAGGAACAACAGGAAACCCTGGAACTACAGTCAAGGAAGGAATGGGGGACATATTGGAAAATTGGATCAGAGAGCTAATGGATGTAGAGAGGTGAGGATAACACTGGTAGCAGGCTTCATGCTATTGTAACAATTTTGGATATTTACTCAAAGTCAGATAGAAGATAGTATAGGGCTTTCTAGGATGGTGGATGCAATTTGACTTAACTTTTTTTTTCTTTTATTATTCATATGTGCATACAAGGCTTGGTTCATTTCTCCCCCCTGCCCCCACCCCCTCCCTTACCACCCACTCCACCCCCTCCCTCTCCCCCCTACCCCCTCAATACCCAGCAGAAACTATTTTGCCCTTATCTCTAATTTTGTTGTAGAGAGAGTATAAGCAATAATAGGAAGGAACAAGGGTTTTTGCTGGTTGAGATAAGGATAGCTATACAGGGCATTGACTCACATTGATTTCCTATGCGTGTGTGTTACCTTCTAGGTTAATTCTTTTTGATCTAACCTTTTCTCTAGTTCCTGTTCCCCTTTTCCTATTGGCCTCAGTTGCTTTTAAGGTATTTGCTTTAGTTTCTCTGCGTTAAGGGCAACAAATGTAGCTAGTTTTTTAGGTGTCTTACCTATCCTAACCCCTCCCTTGTGTGCTCTCGCTTTTATCATGTGCTCAATTGACTTAACTTTTGATACAATTAATGTGGCTAAAACAGAGAGTTGATTTAGTTGTAAGAAATGATTTCAATCTGGGTGTTTTGAAAGGTAGGGTTAAAAGGATTTAATGATGGGTTATACATGGAAAGGAGGGAGACTTGGAAAAGAGAGAGTAAGGTCAAAGTTGTTCTAGATTTTCTGGCCTGAGCAACTGGAATAATATTATTGTCATCAACTGAGAAGGGGATGGGAGTGGGGATATTATGGGCCAGGGTTCATTTCCTAAAGTGTTAAATTTGGGATTTGTATCAGCCAACTTGAATGTGGCTATCATGTAGACTGGGTAACTCACACAACAGAAACTTATTTTCTGACAGTTCTAGAATCTGGAAGTCCAAGATTAAGTCTTGGTTTCTGGTAATACCTCCCTTCCTGACAGGTGGTCAGCTGCTTCCTTACTGTGTCATCACCCAGCCTTCCCTCTGTGCACATGTGGAGATGATAAAAAAGGTCTCTGGTATCTATTCTTCTTCTAGTAAAGATGCCAGTCTTGTGGGACTCAGACAACACCCTTAAGATCTTTTAACCTTAGTAATCTCATTGAGGTCCCTACCTCCAAATATAGCCATATTAGAGATTAAGGCCACAATATATGAATGGGGGAACATGATTTAGTTCATAATGCCATCAAAATGAAAATGCAATATAGACAGTCAGGTATATGAATCTAAAGTCTGACATAGTAATACTGGTCAGGGATATAAGAGAGAGTTTTAAGTATTTAGTTATTTAGTTAGTGAACCCATTTTAGACTAGATAACATCATTAATAAAGTATGGGAAATAGGAAAAGAAAATACTACTTAGGAGTACAAACCTTTATGTGGTCCTCATTCTACCACTTCACAGTCATGAAATGAGCAAGTCACTCACCCACTCAAGGCTTAAGTGACCTCGTCTATAAAGTGAGGTTCATAACATGACTCTTTGCATAGCTAAGTTAGAAGTGACTTGGTTTTCCTCTGGCATTTTCAATCTAAGTTTCTGGCCTTAGGTTAAGGTCTTTAATCCATTTGGATTTGATTTTTGTACAGGATAGGAGAAAGGGGTCTGGTTGCAGTCTTCTACATGTGAATATCCAATTTTTCCAACACCATTTGTTGAAGAGACTGTCTTCCCCCAATGTCAGGTTTTCGCAACTTTATCAAATATCAGATGACTGTAGCTGTGTGGGTTTAATTTTGGGTTTTCTATTTTATTCCATTAATCTACCTGTCTTTTTTGTGCCAATAGCATGCTATTTTTGTTACTATGGCTCTGTAAAATAATTTGAAGTCAGGTATTGTGATACCTCCAGCATTTCTCTTTTTTGCTCAGGATTGCTTTGGCTATTCAGGGAATTTTGTATTTCCAAATGAATTTTAGAACTGATTTTTCTATTTCTGTGAACAATGTCATTGGAATTTTGATGGGGAATGCTTGAATTTGTAGATTGCTTTCAATAGTATATCCATTTTTGCAATATTAATTCTGTTGATCCATGAACGTGGAAAATTTTTCCATCTTCTAGTATCATCTTCAGTTTCTTTCCTTGATGTTTTATAGTTTTCATTGTAGAAGTCTTTGACTTTCTTAGATAGGCTTGTTTTCTATGTACTTAATAGCATTGTTCTCCTAATTTCTTATCATTAGGATTCCTTCACACCCCCATCAAAATGGCTGTCATCAAGAAAAGAAACAACAACAAATGCTGGTGAGGATGTGGGGAAACCACATACACTGTGGCTACAAGTGTATAATGGTAGCCACAATGGAACTCACCATGGATATTCCTTAAAAGTCTACAATTAGAACTACCACATTTCTGGGCATAAATCTGAAGGAATGTAAGTCAAAATGCTTGTACATCCATGTTTATAGCAGCACTGTTCATAAAAATCAAAATATAGAATTAGCCTAAGTGCCCATCAAATGATGAATAGATAAAAAATGTGGTCTATACACAAAACAGAATATTATTGAGCCATAAAGAAGAGTGAAATTATGTCATTTGCAAGAAAGTTAATGGAACTAGATATCATAATGTTAAGCAAAATAAATCAGACTGAAAATAACAAGTATCACATGTTCACTCTCATATGTGAAATCTAGTCTTTAAAATGAATAGTAGGAATATAAAGCAAGTAATGTTTGGGGCGGATACCAATGAGAGGAGAACAAAAGTAGAAGGTGAAAGGGGGGTAAATAAGGCCGAGTACTTTATTCCATGTATGAAAATAAAATTATGAAACCATTTGAAACTCTTTTAAGAAAATGGGAGGGCAAGTGAGGGGGGAAGGAGTAGAGGGGGTGAATTTGATCAAGTTATATTGTATACATGTGTAAAAAGTATGATGAAACCCCTTTATACAACAAATATGTGCTAATTATTTTAAAAAGTGACTTGAATAACTCAAAAAAGAGCCAAATGAGTATGATAACTCATGCCTATAATCCTAACTACATGGGAGGATGAGATTGGAAGGATTGCAGTTCAAGGACAGCCCAGGCAAAAAGTTTGTGGGAGCTCATTTCAATAGAAAAGGCTGGATGGTGGTGCACACCCATTTCCACAGAACAGTGGGAAGCCTAAGAAAAGAAGGTTATAGTCCAGGCTGGCCCAATCAAAAAGAAAGACCTTACCTCAAAAATAACCAGAGCAAAAAGGGCTGGAGGCATGGATCAAGTCATAGAGAACCTGTCTAGGAAGTGTGAAGCTCTGAGTTCAGACCCCATTATGACAAAAATTTTAAAAGGACTCAAAGTGCGTATGAAATTATTATTACTATGAAATGACCCATACTGGTTTGTAGGCAGTAGACCATGACACTCATACATTTCAATATATTTCATATATTGCTTGCCTGTATTACCTGATTAACGGATCAGATCCATAATCATCAATTCATTGGCTTATGTTAATAATAAAAATTATTCAAAATAAAATTAGTTGTTGTCAGCATACGAGGTATGGAGTCATAGGACACAACAGGAAATGCAATATTTACTAGGATAGTCACAGATCTTATCTTCACAAAGCTTAGGAATTACAATCACATCTTACAAACTCTCTCAAATATAGAGCTTAAAACTGAAGACAAGTAAATTCAAGAGGCCTTGCCAACTGCCAAAGCAAGTTAGTAACAGGGCAATGTGCAAACCTGACTGCTTGTAAAGGCTAAATTCTCAACCATATACCAGCCAGGGATGATTCACTACATAAAGCAAAGAGTAAATTAACCATGGTGATCTAGCATTCATTTCTAGAAGAATCTAAAACATCACTCAGCAAAATAATATTATTCTATACATAAAAATGTATAATAGTCAGACAAATATTTCAAATATAATACAAGCCATTATGCTTTATAAAGATAGATGCAAAAATCCTCAGCAAAATATTAGCAAACCAAACTCGTCAGCAAACCAGGAAGAATTGCATACAAGATCAAGTGGGATTTATTCCAAGAATGGGAAGGAGATTCAATATATGCAAATCAAATGATTTCATTTGACAAGGAAACTTCTTCAACATGATAAAAGCTAATTTTACACTTGGTTATGATAGACTTACTGCTCCCTTTTAAGATCAACAACAAGAAAAGAATGCCAGCTTTTAACAGGTTGTGTATCAAATAGTGGCAGAGATGCACAGAAATTGGATCACACATTGCTAACAGGCTTAGCCACTGTGTTAAGTTTGCCAATTGTGCAATAACATAATCATAGAATGACCATATAACTCTAGGTTTATGCCTAAAAGAATTAAAAACAGATCTTCAAACAAGAACTTTTATGTCAATGTTCATAATAGCCACAATAGCCAGAATGTGGAAACAAACAAAATGTTCATCAACATACGAATAAACTAAAAGTTGCAGAGTTATAGAATGGAATATTATTCAGATATAAAAAGAATAAATTTCTGACACAGATTACAACATGGATAAACCTGGAAAATATACAAAGTGAAAGAAACCGGACACAAAGGCCACATATTACATGATTCCATTTATATGGAATATTCAAAATGGGCAAATTCATAGAGACAGAAAGCAGATAGTGATTGCCAGGGCTGGGCACAGTGGGAAATAATTGGCTGCCTAACAGGTGTACATTTTCTATTTGGGGTGATGAGAAAATTTTGGAATTAGATAGTGGTGATGGTCATAGAATATTTTGAATTCATTACATTGATTTGAACACGATGAAATAGTAACAATGATAAATTTATATGTCATGTGTTTTTACCATGATAAAAATAAACTTATCCATTAAGGAAAATGCAAGCTCATCACTGAGGCATACACCAATGACAAAATTATGGGATTAAAAGTCTACAGCATCTAGTGCCAAAATTAGTACAATACGCAAATATTTCAGACAATCTGCCTAACTCCATGGCAAATTCCTGCTGAAAGAGACTTAATTCTCATGTTTTATAAACAATGTCTGACAATGTACAAACCTAAAATAATCTTCTACTAATAAAAAGAAACTCAGTGAGTATATTACAATGAAGTTGTAATTATGCCACAGGGAAAAGAAATCCCTGAAGCCTCTTTCTCTCTAATTTTCCTCCCCTGACACACCACCATCTGGTCTCCCTCCCAAAAGCTCCAGGGAATGAAGTAGTTTTCTTGACCTGAGGGCTTCGTGGAACACTTTGTACTCAGGGTCAGACTGTATTTCCATTCTGGAGATACCAAGAGGCGTGCTCACCTCTTTGACTACTGATTTTCTCTGGAAAAATAAATTCTTTTTATACTTCAAACATATTCTGATTTAAAGACTTAAAAATGTGTCCTTTAGACATGGTTTAAACAAAATATACCATGTCTGCCATCACTGACTTGGAGAATTCCAATATGGCGGTAGGGTGGCTTTAAAATCTGGCTGATCTCATTTTTAGTGCCATGTACACAAAACCAATGGATGTTACTAATCCTTGAAATAAAGTATTGCCCATCTGTGACACTTCAACCCTGCCTAAAGTGAGATGCCACGCTAGTTCACCATTGGTAAGTGATGTCTGTGGGTTGGTCTATTTTTTATGGTATTTATGATCTCAGTTTACAGACTTTTGTCTACTTTAAATCAAGGCTGATGAGCATGGATTCATTTACATGATCTCATTTCCTCTTCCTGTGGTTTTAGACATGTTAGCAGGTTGCTCACAGTCTGGAATACCATTTGTAACTGCATAGTTAACTCATATAAAACAGAGTCTCATGACATTTCCATAACTGTCACCATGCCAACTTTCTTTGTTCTAATAGCACAGTATTTGAGATGGGGGTCACATATCAAATAGTGAGTTTTTATTGTGAGAATTTTGGTAAAACTTGCAGATAAGCAAACCTCTTCCTTTACTGGGAATGTTGTTTACGTATAAGGAATCAACAGCTACTTGGGAGGTGGAGATCATGCTTGAAGCTCGAGGCCAGCTGGAACAAAAAGTTATTCAAAGCCCACCTCAAAAAACAAGCCAGATGTGTTGGTGCATGCTATAATCTCATATGGGAGGCTGAGGAGGATGATCATGGTCCAAAGCCAGTCCTAGGCAAAAAGTGCAAGACCCAATCTGAAATATAACTAAATCAAAAAGGACAGAGAACATGGTTCAAGGAGTAGAGCACTTAGCAAGGGCCTGAGTTCAAACTCTGGTACTTAAAAAAAAAAAGAAGAATCAAGATATCCCGGGTTAGCTACAGTTATGCCAAGCCAAGCAGCTCTGGAATTTTGGAGATACCAATGAAATTTCTAGAAATAGGTCAGATCATCAGGAATGTTTTTCTTCTCAAGGATTCTACTCAATTATTATCTCATGAGTGATCTCATGGTGAGTATCTCTTGTTGACATTTGCTCATTTTCTGCATATTACCAACTAAGAGTCAACACAGTTCCTGTGTCTTCACAGAGGGCATGCTCACCCACAGGTGAAGAGGCACATGTCAACTTTGCCTTCTGTTTTTCAGTTCATCGGTGCTGACTCAGTTGCAGATAACTATCCTGATATCACCTCTTCTCTCCTCATCCTCATTTCTAAGCCCCCTGAGTTCTGATGAACTCAACTGCCTCCCCAACTGATCAGGGTTGGCATGAGTTCTTCTTGATTCTCTCTGTTCAGGGCATCAGTGCTCTTTTGGCCTGCTGTATGCAAACCACATGAGAATCCTGGAGCAGTGAGTCCATCCTCTCTGATACAATTTCTATATGTAAATTTTGGCAAATCACTAGAGCTCTCTGAGCCCTATTTCTACATATGCACAATGGACGACCTCATTGTAAATATTTATGAGGTACAACGTAATGGTTTGATTCATACAGGCACTGGCTAGAGATCAAGTCAGGCTAATTAGCGTATCACCTTGAACAGTCATCATTTCTTTGTGGTAAATACCTTTGAATACTGTCTTCAAGTAATTTCAAGATATAAAATATACAGTCATTTTATATATATATGTGTATATATATATATACATATATATATATATACCTCCACCCTACTGAGCCCAGAAAGCTAAAATTTAACATTGTACCCATTGATTACCCTCTCTCTCCTCAATCTCTGCTGATTATTGTTCTGCTCTCAACTTCTGTGAGATCAACTGTTTTAGATTCCACATGAATGAGATCATACATAGAATGTGTTTCAAAAACACTATGAATGTACATGTGTGCTCATCTTTACTTTGATCAACTTCTAGTTACAGGAATAGGTAAGTTTCACTCTGAGATTTTAAGAAAACTGAACATTTACAGATACACTCTTCTCCAAATCTGGATGAACTCTAATTATGATAAATTAATTCATTTTTTTAAAAATGCAAGCTAGAATAAGTTAATATTTCTGTACAAAAGGGTTCCCAAAGTTTTCAGGAACATCTGAAACAGACTGAGATGTTACAGTCTGTTTCTTTGTGGTAAATACATTTGTTCCACAACTGGAGCTACCCCGGGATATCTTGATTCTTCTTTTTTTTTTAGTACTGGGGTTTGAACTCAGGGCCTTGCTAAGTGCTCTACTCCTTGAACCACGTCCCCTGTCCTTTTTGATTTAGTTATTTTTCAGATTGGGTCTTGTACTTTTTGCCTAAGACTGGCTTTGGACCATATTTGTCCTCTTCAGCCTCCCACATCCAAGTGTTGTCATTATAAGCAACATAAAGAATCAGTGCAAAGCATTAAGCATAGATATGCATTTTCCCCAGACTATGCATGTTTCCAAGTCCTTTATCACACATTCCAAATTGGCCATCAGGAGAATAATGCAAAGCCATCCATACAGAATTTTGAGAGAATTAGGTATACAGTTTATCTCTCCTGTCTGCAAACTGATGTAATCACTTTATGTTCATATGCGGTGCTCCTCTCTGACAGTGGACTTTTTGCCCCTCCCCCTGCTGCATATGATGATGGAAGAAACAAACGGAAGTTCTCCACACATATTTGTGCTGCTGGGCTTCTCCGCACAGCCTTCGCTGGAACTTGTCCTCTTCATATTGGTCTCTGGGTTTTATGTGGTATCTGTCTTGGGCAATGGCATCATCATTTTGGTCTCCTGTAAGGATATGCGTCTCCATACACCTATGTACTTTTTTCTTGCCAACCTCTCCTTACTGGACATTAGCTTCACCACAACCATTGTCCCACAACTCCTGGTCAACCTCTGGGGACCACAGAAAACCATAAGCTATGGAGGGTGTGTAGTCCAGTTCTATATCTCCCATTGGTTGGGGGCAACTGAGTGTGTCCTCCTGGCTGTCATGGCCTACGATCGCTATGCTGCCATCTGCAGGCCTCTGCACTATACTGTCATTATGCGCCCACAGCTTTGCCTCTGCCTGGCCTCAGTCTCTTGGCTTGGGGGTCTGACTACTAGCATGGTGGGCTCCACACTCACCATGCTCTTACCACTATGTGGGAACAATCACATTGACCACTTCTTTTGTGAGATGCCCCTCATTATGCAACTGGCTTGTGTGGACACCAGCCTCAATGAGGTGGAGATGTACCTGGCCAGTTTTATCTTTGTTGTCTTGCCTCTGTGTCTCATCTTGGTCTCATATGGACATATTGCCCAGGCTGTGCTGAAGATAAGATCTGCAGAAGGGTGTAGAAAGGCTTTCAACACTTGCTCATCCCATGTGGCAGTGGTGTCCTTGTTTTATGGAAGCATCATCTTCATGTATTTCCAGCCAGCCAAGAGCAACTCTCATGAGCAAGGCAAGTTCATCGCTCTCTTCTACACCATTGTCACCCCGATGCTGAATCCCTTAATTTACACTCTGAGGAACAAGGATGTGAAGAATGCTTTTGGTCACATTGTGGCAGAAGACTGCTGTCGCTTTACAGAGTTGCAGGGGCCAATCTAGAGAACCTAGTCATTTCTGAGGAGGAAGGATGAGTTTAAACATCTTGAAATTGATTTTGAAGGGTAGAATATTTGGAATATCATTCCTCTTCTAATATCACTTGAGTGCAAGGTATGTGGAAATCTGAAGAGAGTGTTTTCCTGCACTATTTCAAGCCAAAGTAAAGAGAAAATGTTTTGTCATTATTTTTCATTAATCATCAAATTCTTTTTTTCTTTTTGATTATTTTATTGTTGTGCTGGGAGGGGGTACATTGTGGCATTTACAAAAGTTCTTGCAATGTATCAAATGAAATATATCTACTTGAATTCACCCCCACCATCATTATCCTTTATCCTTCTAACCCCCATTCTTGAAATACAAATTCTTTTATTACTTGCTTTATTGTGGATTCTTATATATGTTGCATATGCTGTATCTCATTTTGTTCATATGGTTGTATATATGTGTTACACATATCTATGTTAATTTGTATATTATTTTGTTAGCTGTTTATAATAATGTCTGCCATTGAGGGCACCTAATCAGTGTGAAGATTTTTCCATTTTTTCCAATGCCTGTAATGACTCAGTGAGATAGATATTGACATCCCTATAAAGATTAGGTAATTACAGACTTACTGAGAGTTTATACAAAGTCTATTTCTATCTATCCATATGTGTGCTTACAATTTTACTCATTAGCCTTATGTGGTTATAATAAAAAATACATATTTGGTATTTGCCCTATTTCCTGGCATAGAATTCCTAAAACCCTTGCAGTTACCTTGGTGATAGGCACAATCAGAATGTGTTTTCTTATTCACACTTCAGTTTATACTGATAATGTGGCTCTTGTTGGGCCCTAAATAGCTTCAGAAAGGGACTTGTCTCCAGAGGAACTAGTCATGGGTTAGAAGATGGGACCTTTCATTCCCATCCTCAGACTTCCTAAGAGGAGAAGCTGGAGACTGAGTTCAGTCACCAAACATTGAAGACACAATCAAGACTATGTAATGGAATCTCAAAAATATCCCCAAATGTTGGGGCTCTGAGGGCTTCTGAGTTGCTCAACACATTTAAATGCCAGGAGTGTGGTGCATTCCAAACTCTACACAGACAAAAGGTCCTATGTCCCTCTTCATCTGGCTATTTGTTTGTGCTCTCCAAAATAGCCTTTACAATAAATAAGTAAATGTAAGTCTTGACTTGTGTGAGACATCCTAGTAACCCTGGTGACAAGTACCTCTGACTAGTAGCCAAGTGATCAGGATAACCTGAGAGTTATGATTACTGTCTGGACTGAGGACAGTCTTATGAGATGAGCCCATACACTGTGGAGCCCAACACTAATTCCAACAAGTTAGTTTTAGAATTGATTGAATGGCAGGAGACCTAGAGAGTTGGAGAATCTCCAACTGGTATCATAAGTGTTATGACTAAAACAGTCCTTCTCCTTAAAATGGATGAATCTAAAGAGGCAAATGTCTCAAGAACAGAACTTTGACTTTGAATTGTCAGTAAATTATTGGTTTCACCAGAAATAGGCTAGACTGATTTAGCTAGGAAAAAACAGTATAGATTTTCCTGGTAAGCTCTAGACCCTATTCAAGCTATCTAAGGATGTTCTTTACTACTTCACTAGTATATTTGTTTACTTTTTCTTATATCTAATCAAGCATTCATCATTATTAAAATCAAACCTATTTCTGCAGGTTGTACGAGAATACAGGTGGCTTTGGCTTTCTGAGCCTGACTAACTTCACTTAAAATGATGTTTAGCAATTTCATCCATTTACCAGCTAATGACAATATTTCATTCTTCTTTGTGGCTGAATAAAATTCCATTGTATATAAATACCACTTTTTCTTAATCCATTCATCAGTAGTAGGGCATCTTAACCATTTCCATAGCTTAGCTAATGTGAATAATTTTGCAAAAACATGAGTGTGCAGGTGCCTTTATTGTAGCCTGATTTACATTCCATCAGGTATATCAAATGGATGCATTGCAGTGTTGAGCAAGGGATTGAATTGAAGTCCAGAGATGTGTTATAGACAAGTCTTTTGAAAATCTTGCCCTTCTTGCAGAGATACTGTTTTGTGGACATAATAATATTCCTTAAAAGAGTTGACATTTGAAAAAGAAGGATATATAATTTGAAATATTTCAGTAGGAAAGTACCTTAAAAAATTATAGAAGGGTTAATTTTGGATCAGTTATATTTTTATACTTATTTTAAGTTGACAGATAAAATTAGACATATTTGTCATGTAAAATGTGATTTTTATTATAAAATTTTTAATAGGATATAGTTGTTATGCAGAGGGGGGACTCACAGTGACAATTCCAATTAGACTTATATTGTACATTATTTACATTGCCTCTATTGTCTCTCTTCCTCAAATGCCTCCCTACTCCATTTAAAACAATTACAAGAGATTTCTTTGTTCTATTTCATATATATATATATGAAGTCCATCAACCATATACCCTCATTTTAATCTCTTCATTCACCCTCCCTCTTCCCAATAGCACCTCCCCCACACTGTACCAATTTTACAGCCTGTCTTTCATTATTAGTATTTAAGTTGATGGTGAAAGGGGTTTCTCAATGTATACCCACTGTGAGTTTACTTTACTTTGGTGCATTCAGTCCCTTCCATTGCTTCCCTTACCAATTTATCTCCTGCCACCCATTTTTCAATAGCTTTCAATACATATCCCTGTATCTTCTACCTTCAGAGATGTTACGTTTTATGATATATACTGATGCTCTATCATTCTCTTTTCCTTTCCCTCCTTCCCCAAGTTCCATTGAGTAGCTCCACTGTTACAAACATGTTGTACATATGAGTTTGTATATGATCATGCTTGCTTTTGTGTGTATGTTTATCTTATGGATCTATCTTTCACATATGAGATAAACCATGTGGCCTTTGTCTTTCTGAGCCTGGCTTACTTCACTTAACATGATGTCCTCCAATTGGACCCATTTACCTTCAACACATGTCATTTATTCCTATGGCTGAGTAAAACTCCATTATATATATATATAATATATATATATATCATGTATAAATATATACATATATAGTATATATATATATATACATATAGATGCTACATTTTCTTTTTTAAATTTATTTTTTAAAATTGTTTTATTATTCATATGTGCATACAAGGCTTGGGTCATTTCTCCTCCCAGCCCCCACCCCCTCCCTTACCACCCACTCCGCCCCCTCCCTCTCCCTCCCACTCCCTCAATACCCAGCAGAAACTATTTTGCCCTTATCTCTAATTTTGTTGGAGAGTATAAGCAATAATAGGAAGGAACAAGTGTTTTTGCTGGTTAAGATAAGGATAGCTGTACAGGGTGTTGACTCACATTAATTTCCTGTGTGTGTGTTACCTTCTAGGTTAATTCTTTTTGATCTAACCTTTTCTCTAGTTCCTGGCCCCCTATTCCTATTGGCTTCAGTTGCTTTTAAGGTATCTGCTTTTAAGGTATGTGTATAGATAGATAGATAGATAGATAGATAGATAGATAGATAGATAGATAGATAGATGCTACATTTTCTTGATCCATTCATCAGTTGTAGGGCACCTGGGCAGTTTCCATAGCTTGGCTATTGTGAATAGTGTTGTGATTAACATCAGTGTCCAGGTGTATCCTGACTTATGTTCCTTTGAGTATATGCTCAGGACTGGTATCACTGGATCATATAGCAGTTCTGTCTTTAGCTTTTGAGGAATATCTATACTGCTTTCCATAGTGGTTGTACTAATTTGCATTCCCACCAACAGTGTAGAAGGATTTCTGTTTTGCTGTATCCTCACCAGTATTTGTTGTTATTGCCCTGGAATATGACCATTCTAACTGGGGTGAGATGAAATCTCTTATAGTTTTGATTTGCATCTCTTTTTTTCACTAGGAAAATTGAACACTTCCTCATGTATTTATTGGCCATTTGTACCTCTTCCTTTGAGAATTACCTGTTTAATTCATGTGCCCATTTTGTCACTGGGATGTTGATTCTTTGGGGATTGAGTTTTTTGAGGTCCCTGTAGATTCTGGATATTCGTTCCTTATTGGATGAATAGCTGGCAAAGATTTTCTCCCATTCTGTGGGCAGTCTCTTGAGTCTAGTAATTTTCTTTTGCTGTGCAATAGCTCTTTAGTGTTAGGCAGTCCTATTTGTTCATTCTTTCTCTTAGATGCTGAGCCTTTTGAGTTCTACTTAGGAAGTTGTTCCCTATACCTATATATTCCAGTGTATTTCCTACTACTTCCTGGAGTTGTTTCAAAGTTTCAGGCCTTATATTAAGGTCTTTGATATACTTTGAGTTAATTTTGGTACAGGGTGAAAAACAGGGATCTAGTTTCAGTTTTCTACTTGTGGATATCCAGTTTTCCCAACAACATTTGTCGAAGATGCTATCTGCTCTCCATTGTGGGTTTTGGGCTCCTTTGTTGAAGGTCAGTTCACTGTAGATGCATGAGTTTATGTCTGGATCTTGTATTCTGATCCACTGGTTTTCCTGTCTGTTTTTGTGCCAGTACCACACTGTTTTTATTGTTATGACTTTGTAGCATAGTTTGAAGTTGGGTATTGTGATGCCTCCAGCATTGGGCTTTTTGCTGTGAATTGCTTTGGCTATTTGAAGTCTTTTTTGGTTCCATATGTATTTCAGGATTGATTTTTCTATTTCTGTGAAGAATGTCATTGGAATTTTGATAGGGATTTTGTTGAACATGTAGATTGGTTTTGGTAGTGTGGCCATTTTCATAATGTTGATTCTACAAACCACAAGCTTGGGAGATCTTTCCATTTTCTGATGCCTTCTTTTCCTCAGGAGTTTATAGTAAAACATGGTTTTTGAAGTACATACACATAAGTTGTGAATAGTTTAACATAGCTAATTAATATATGCATTGTCTCACATAGTTGTTGTATTGACAAATTCTAGCATCCTAATTTTTCAATACTGTAATATTTTCATTAACTATAATCTCATTCATAACCATAGATTCCTTGAATTTATTTCTTTATTTTTGTACTGAGGTTGAACTCATAACTTCATGCTTGCTAGACAGGCTCTCTCTACCACTTGAGTCCAGCCTTTTTTTTTTGCTCTGGTTTTTTTGGAGATATGGTCTTGTTTTTTTCTCAAGCAGGTCTGGCTGCAGTCCTCCTATTTTAAGCTTCCTGTCCTCACTGGGATGTCAGGTGCATGAAACCACACCCATTTTTTCTTTTTTTTATTCATTTATTCACATGTGAATACATTGTTTGGGTCATTTCTTCCCCCCTGTCCCCCATCTCCACCCCCTACCCCCTACCCCCCCCTCACTTCCAGGCAGAAACTGTTCTGCCCTTATCTCTAATTTTGTTGAAAAGAAGACATAAGCAATAATAAGAAAAACAAAGCGTTTTTGCTAGTTGAGTTAAGAATAACTATACAGAGAGATTCCTAGCATTGCTTCCATGTATAAATGTGTTACAACCCAAGTTGATTCATCTGTAACTGATTTTTACACTGGTTCCTGATCTCCTTCTTGTATTGACCTCTTTAAGAAACTGCTTTAAGGTTTCTGTATTAGTTCCTCTGGAGTGGGGACATCACTTTCATGTTTTGGGTTTTCTACCTATCCCCATTCCTCCCATGTGTGCTCTCCCCTTGTCATGTGACCCAAGTCCAACAACATTGCTGTATTTCCCTAGATCTAAAGTCTGCATATGAGGGAGAATATATGATTTTTGGTCTTCTGAGCCTGACTAACCTCGCTCAGAATGATGTTCTCCAGTTCCATCCATTTACTTGGGAATAAAATTTCATTCTTCCTCATGGCTGAGTAAAATTCCACTGTGTATAAATATCACATTTTCCTGTTCCATTCGTCAGTACTGGGGCATCTTGGGGCTGTTTCCATAATTTGGCTATTGTGAATGGCGCTGCAATAAACATGGGTGTGCAGGTGCCTTGAGAGTAACCTGTGTCGAATTCCTTTGGGCATATCCCCAGGAGTGGGATTTCTGGATCATATGGCAGATCTATGTTTAGATTTTTAAGAAGCCTCCAAACTTTTTTTTTCAGCGTGTTGGCACTAGCTTGCATTCCCACCAGCAGTGTACGAGGGTTCATTTCCCCCCACATCCTCACCAACGCCTGCTGTTGGTGGTGTTTTTGATGATGGCTATTCTAACAGGAGTGATGTGGAATCTTAGTGTGGTTTGATTTGCATTTCCTTTATGGCTAGAGATCACACCCATTTTTTTCTATTCAGATAGGAACTAGCAAACTTTTTTCCTGGCTTTCCTGGAATCACTATCCTGCCAATCTCAGCCTCCCAAGTAGCTAGGATTACAGGTGTGATCCACCAGTGCTTAGCTTTGAAATTATCATTTCCTTTTTAAATTCACTTATTCATATGTGCATACATTGTTTGGGCCATTTCTCTCCCCTGCCCCCCACCTCCCCCTTCTCCCCCTCTACACCCCCTTGCTTCCAGGCAGAACCTGTTCTGCCCTTTTCTCCAATTTTGTTGAAGAGAAGACATAAGCAATAATAAGAAAGACATAGCATTTTTGCTAGTTTGAGATAAGGATAGCTGTACAGAGAGATTCCTAGCCTTGCTTCCATGCACAAGTGTATTACAACCTGAACTGATTAATCTCTATCAGACCTCTTCACTACTTCCCGGTCACCTTCCCATATTGACCCCTGTCATTTTAAGGTTACTATATTAGTTCCTCTGCAGTTGGCATATCAAACACTTTCAAGTTTTTGGTTTCCTACCTTTCCCTATTCCTCCTATATGTGTCTTCCCCTTAGCTTGTGACCCATGTTTAAGAATATTGCTGCATGAAATTATTATTTCTATGTAATAGGAATTTGGTATTCTTTGCTTGTCTACCCCAACCCAGTTGCCTCCACCTTTGGTAGCCACGATTCTTCTCATTAATTTTACTAGATGAACTATTTTTTGGTCCCACATATCAGTGAGTTCTATGAGCTCAACTATGTTAGATTCTACATAGGAATGAGATGGAGTATTTGTCTTTTTCATGTCAACTATGTCAGAATGGCTATTATTAAAGAGAGAGATGGAAATGCTGAGGAGTCTATGAAGAAAAGGGAACTATTGAACCCTATTAGTGGGAATATAAATTAGTGCAGCTAATATGGAAAACAGAATGAGGGTTCCTCAAGAAAACAAAATCTCACTGCTTAGTGTTTATCTAGAGGAAACAAAATCAGTAAGGTGAAGAGCATCTGCATTGCTACACTTTATGCAGCATTTTCCACAGTAGCCAAAAATAGAATCGATTTAAGAGTCCATTCATGAGTCACTAAAGAACATGTCATATATATGTATACACACTCACAATGGAACACTACTCTGCCTAAAGGAAGGAAATTCTGTCATTTTCAGAGACACAGATGAGTCTGGAGTACATTATGTTAAGAAAGCTAGGCACAGAGTAAGAAAAGCTATTTCTTCTAGGAATTTTCTCTGTGCAACAACACCATTAGATACGATTTAGTTTTAATTGGGTCAACAGACTTACAAAAACTTATTTATTAAAGTTTTTTTCTGTGCAACAATATCACTGGAAATGATTGAGTTTTAGTTGAACCATTAATTTTTGAGTTTAATAGAAGAAGAAGAATTCTTCATGAATGTCAGTACTGGGTTAAATGGTCAACCTGTTTATTGCCATAATGACAGACTTGTTACCTATCACCTGGATGATCCTGTTCTCAAAGGCACCCTACTTAATACATTCTTCATGTTAACCTGATTGAGGCATCTTCAGAAAGTGCCATCCTCATTTCATCATTCTCTTATTTTAAATCCCATAAAGACTCTCTAAATACCTCCACAAGGTACCCAGGTTCATCTATGACAGTTCCTCTCATCAACCTCACCCTTTTCAATATTTGCTCCAACCACACATTGTAAGTACACATTCTA